>NW_027443020.1:0-64574 GCF_048569485.1 Anomaloglossus baeobatrachus | reverse complement strand
TTCATTTCATGTATGCGCGAAATGCCTTAAAAATGGCTTTAAAATGGATTTGGAGCATGGAGACGATTATCTCGGGATTGCAAGATAACCAAACAAAACTTTTAGTGGATTTCTACTTATTTTATTAAATATCATCTCCACCAAACAGGACAAGCTTGCATCTGTTATAGTTTTGGAGAAAAATGTGTTCATTTCATGTATGCGCGAAATGCCTTAAAAATGGCTTTAAAATGGATTTGGAGCAAGGAGACGATTATCTCGGGATTGCAAGATAACCAAACAAAACTTTTAGTGGATTTCTACTTATTTTATTAAATATCATCTCCACCAAACAGGACAAGCTTGCATCTGTTATAGTTTTGGAGAAAAATGTGTTCATTTCATGTATGCGCGAAATGCCTTAAAAATGGCTTTAAAATGGATTTGGAGCATGGAGACGATTATCTCGGGATTGCAAGATAACCAAACAAAACTTTTAGTGGATTTCTACTTATTTTATTAAATATCATCTCCACCAAACAGGACAAGCTTGCATCTGTTATAGTTTTGGAGAAAAATGTGTTCATTTCATGTATGCGCGAAATGCCTTAAAAATGGCTTTAAAATGGATTTGGAGCATGGAGACGATTATCTCGGGATTGCAATATAACCAAACAAAACTTTTAGTGGATTTCTACTTATTTTATTAAATATCATCTCCACCAAACAGGACAAGCTTGCATCTGTTATAGTTTTGGAGAAAAATGTGTTCATTTCATGTATGCGCGAAATGCCTTAAAAATGGCTTTAAAATGGATTTGGAGCATGGAGACGATTATCTCGGGATTGCAAGATAACCAAACAAAACTTTAGTGGATTTCTACTTATTTTATTAAATATCATCTCCACCAAACAGGACAAGCTTGCATCTGTTATAGTTTTGGAGAAAAATGTGTTCATTTCATGTATGCGCGAAATGCCTTAAAAATGGCTTTAAAATGGATTTGGAGCATGGAGACGATTATCTCGGGATTGCAAGATAACCAAACAAAACTTTTAGTGGATTTCTACTTATTTTATTAAATATCATCTCCACCAAACAGGACAAGCTTGCATCTGTTATAGTTTTGGAGAAAAATGTGTTCATTTCATGTATGCGCGAAATGCCTTAAAAATGGCTTTAAAATGGATTTGGAGCATGGAGACGATTATCTCGGGATTGCAAGATAACCAAACAAAACTTTTAGTGGATTTCTACTTATTTTATTAAATATCATCTCCACCAAACAGGACAAGCTTGCATCTGTTATAGTTTTGGAGAAAAATGTGTTCATTTCATGTATGCGCGAAATGCCTTAAAAATGGCTTTAAAATGGATTTGGAGCATGGAGACGATTATCTCGGGATTGCAAGATAACCAAACAAAACTTTTAGTGGATTTCTACTTATTTTATTAAATATCATCTCCACCAAACAGGACAAGCTTGCATCTGTTATAGTTTGGAGAAAAATGTGTTCATTTCATGTATGCGCGAAATGCCTTAAAAATGGCTTTAAAATGGATTTGGAGCATGGAGACGATTATCTCGGGATTGCAATATAACCAAACAAAACTTTTAGTGGATTTCTACTTATTTTATTAAATATCATCTCCACCAAACAGGACAAGCTTGCATCTGTTATAGTTTTGGAGAAAAATGTGTTCATTTCATGTATGCGCGAAATGCCTTAAAAATGGCTTTAAAATGGATTTGGAGCATGGAGACGATTATCTCGGGATTGCAAGATAACCAAACAAAACTTTTAGTGGATTTCTACTTATTGTATTAAATATCATCTCCACCAAACAGGACAAGCTTGCATCTGTTATAGTTTTGGAGAAAAATGTGTTCATTTCATGTATGCGCGAAATGCCTTAAAAATGGCTTTAAAATGGATTTGGAGCATGGAGACGATTATCTCGGGATTGCAAGATAACCAAACAAAACTTTTAGTGGATTTCTACTTATTTTATTAAATATCATCTCCACCAAACAGGACAAGCTTGCATCTGTTATAGTTTTGGAGAAAAATGTGTTCATTTCATGTATGCGCGAAATGCCTTAAAAATGGCTTTAAAATGGATTTGGAGCATGGAGACGATTATCTCGGGATTGCAAGATAACCAAACAAACTTTTAGTGGATTTCTACTTATTTTATTAAATATCATCTCCACCAAACAGGACAAGCTTGCATCTGTTATAGTTTTGGAGAAAAATGTGTTCATTTCATGTATGCGCGAAATGCCTTAAAAATGGCTTTAAAATGGATTTGGAGCATGGAGACGATTATCTCGGGATTGCAAGATAACCAAACAAAACTTTTAGTGGATTTCTACTTATTTTATTAAATATCATCTCCACCAAACAGGACAAGCTTGCATCTGTTATAGTTTTGGAGAAAAATGTGTTCATTTCATGTATGCGCGAAATGCCTTAAAAATGGCTTTAAAATGGATTTGGAGCATGGAGACGATTATCTCGGGATTGCAAGATAACCAAACAAAACTTTAGTGGATTTCTACTTATTTTATTAAATATCATCTCCACCAAACAGGACAAGCTTGCATCTGTTATAGTTTTGGAGAAAAATGTGTTCATTTCATGTATGCGCGAAATGCCTTAAAAATGGCTTTAAAATGGATTTGGAGCATGGAGACGATTATCTCGGGATTGCAAGATAACCAAACAAAACTTTTAGTGGATTTCTACTTATTTTATTAAATATCATCTCCACCAAACAGGACAAGCTTGCATCTGTTATAGTTTTGGAGAAAAATGTGTTCATTTCATGTATGCGCGAAATGCCTTAAAAATGGCTTTAAAATGGATTTGGAGCATGGAGACGATTATCTCGGGATTGCAAGATAACCAAACAAAACTTTTAGTGGATTTCTACTTATTTTATTAAATATCATCTCCACCAAACAGGACAAGCTTGCATCTGTTATAGTTTTGGAGAAAAATGTGTTCATTTCATGTATGCGCGAAATGCCTTAAAAATGGCTTTAAAATGGATTTGGAGCATGGAGACGATTATCTCGGGATTGCAAGATAACCAAACAAAACTTTAGTGGATTTCTACTTATTTTATTAAATATCATCTCCACCAAACAGGACAAGCTTGCATCTGTTATAGTTTTGGAGAAAAATGTGTTCATTTCATGTATGCGCGAAATGCCTTAAAAATGGCTTTAAAATGGATTTGGAGCATGGAGACGATTATCTCGGGATTGCAAGATAACCAAACAAAACTTTTAGTGGATTTCTACTTATTTTATTAAATATCATCTCCACCAAACAGGACAAGCTTGCATCTGTTATAGTTTTGGAGAAAAATGTGTTCATTTCATGTATGCGCGAAATGCCTTAAAAATGGCTTTAAAATGGATTTGGAGCATGGAGACGATTATCTCGGGATTGCAAGATAACCAAACAAAACTTTTAGTGGATTTCTACTTATTTTATTAAATATCATCTCCACCAAACAGGACAAGCTTGCATCTGTTATAGTTTTGGAGAAAAATGTGTTCATTTCATGTATGCGCGAAATGCCTTAAAAATGGCTTTAAAATGGATTTGGAGCATGGAGACGATTATCTCGGGATTGCAAGATAACCAAACAAAACTTTTAGTGGATTTCTACTTATTTTATTAAATATCATCTCCACCAAACAGGACAAGCTTGCATCTGTTATAGTTTTGGAGAAAATGTGTTCATTTCATGTATGCGCGAAATGCCTTAAAAATGGCTTTAAAATGGATTTGGAGCATGGAGACGATTATCTCGGGATTGCAAGATAACCAAACAAAACTTTTAGTGGATTTCTACTTATTTTATTAAATATCATCTCCACCAAACAGGACAAGCTTGCATCTGTTATAGTTTTGGAGAAAAATGTGTTCATTTCATGTATGCGCGAAATGCCTTAAAAATGGCTTTAAAATGGATTTGGAGCATGGAGACGATTATCTCGGGATTGCAAGATAACCAAACAAAACTTTTAGTGGATTTCTACTTATTTTATTAAATATCATCTCCACCAAACAGGACAAGCTTGCATCTGTTATAGTTTTGGAGAAAAATGTGTTCATTTCATGTATGCGCGAATGCCTTAAAAATGGCTTTAAAATGGATTTGGAGCATGGAGACGATTATCTCGGGATTGCAAGATAACCAAACAAAACTTTTAGTGGATTTCTACTTATTTTATTAAATATCATCTCCACCAAACAGGACAAGCTTGCATCTGTTATAGTTTTGGAGAAAAATGTGTTCATTTCATGTATGCGCGAAATGCCTTAAAAATGGCTTTAAAATGGATTTGGAGCATGGAGACGATTATCTCGGGATTGCAAGATAACCAAACAAAACTTTTAGTGGATTTCTACTTATTTTATTAAATATCATCTCCACCAAACAGGACAAGCTTGCATCTGTTATAGTTTTGGAGAAAAATGTGTTCATTTCATGTATGCGCGAAATGCCTTAAAAATGGCTTTAAAATGGATTTGGAGCATGGAGACGATTATCTCGGGATTGCAAGATAACCAAACAAAACTTTTAGTGGATTTCTACTTATTTTATTAAATATCATCTCCACCAAACAGGACAAGCTTGCATCTGTTATAGTTTTGGAGAAAAATGTGTTCATTTCATGTATGCGCGAAATGCCTTAAAAATGGCTTTAAAATGGATTTGGAGCATGGAGACGATTATCTCGGGATTGCAAGATAACCAAACAAAACTTTTAGTGGATTTCTACTTATTTTATTAAATATCATCTCCACCAAACAGGACAAGCTTGCATCTGTTATAGTTTTGGAGAAAAATGTGTTCATTTCATGTATGCGCGAAATGCCTTAAAAATGGCTTTAAAATGGATTTGGAGCATGGAGACGATTATCTCGGGATTGCAAGATAACCAAACAAAACTTTTAGTGGATTTCTACTTATTTTATTAAATATCATCTCCACCAAACAGGACAAGCTTGCATCTGTTATAGTTTTGGAGAAAAATGTGTTCATTTCATGTATGCGCGAAATGCCTTAAAAATGGCTTTAAAATGGATTTGGAGCATGGAGACGATTATCTCGGGATTGCAAGATAACCAAACAAAACTTTTAGTGGATTTCTACTTATTTTATTAAATATCATCTCCACCAAACAGGACAAGCTTGCATCTGTTATAGTTTTGGAGAAAAATGTGTTCATTTCATGTATGCGCGAAATGCCTTAAAAATGGCTTTAAAATGGATTTGGAGCATGGAGACGATTATCTCGGGATTGCAAGATAACCAAACAAAACTTTTAGTGGATTTCTACTTATTTTATTAAATATCATCTCCACCAAACAGGACAAGCTTGCATCTGTTATAGTTTTGGAGAAAAATGTGTTCATTTCATGTATGCGCGAAATGCCTTAAAAATGGCTTTAAAATGGATTTGGAGCATGGAGACGATTATCTCGGGATTGCAAGATAACCAAACAAAACTTTTAGTGGATTTCTACTTATTTTATTAAATATCATCTCCACCAAACAGGACAAGCTTGCATCTGTTATAGTTTTGGAGAAAAATGTGTTCATTTCATGTATGCGCGAAATGCCTTAAAAATGGCTTTAAAATGGATTTGGAGCATGGAGACGATTATCTCGGGATTGCAAGATAACCAAACAAAACTTTTAGTGGATTTCTACTTATTTTATTAAATATCATCTCCACCAAACAGGACAAGCTTGCATCTGTTATAGTTTTGGAGAAAAATGTGTTCATTTCATGTATGCGCGAAATGCCTTAAAAATGGCTTTAAAATGGATTTGGAGCATGGAGACGATTATCTCGGGATTGCAAGATAACCAAACAAAACTTTTAGTGGATTTCTACTTATTTTATTAAATATCATCTCCACCAAACAGGACAAGCTTGCATCTGTTATAGTTTTGGAGAAAAATGTGTTCATTTCATGTATGCGCGAAATGCCTTAAAAATGGCTTTAAAATGGATTTGGAGCATGGAGACGATTATCTCGGGATTGCAAGATAACCAAACAAAACTTTTAGTGGATTTCTACTTATTTTATTAAATATCATCTCCACCAAACAGGACAAGCTTGCATCTGTTATAGTTTTGGAGAAAAATGTGTTCATTTCATGTATGCGCGAAATGCCTTAAAAATGGCTTTAAAATGGATTTGGAGCATGGAGACGATTATCTCGGGATTGCAAGATAACCAAACAAAACTTTTAGTGGATTTCTACTTATTTTATTAAATATCATCTCCACCAAACAGGACAAGCTTGCATCTGTTATAGTTTTGGAGAAAAATGTGTTCATTTCATGTATGCGCGAAATGCCTTAAAAATGGCTTTAAAATGGATTTGGAGCATGGAGACGATTATCTCGGGATTGCAAGATAACCAAACAAAACTTTTAGTGGATTTCTACTTATTTTATTAAATATCATCTCCACCAAACAGGACAAGCTTGCATCTGTTATAGTTTTGGAGAAAAATGTGTTCATTTCATGTATGCGCGAAATGCCTTAAAAATGGCTTTAAAATGGATTTGGAGCATGGAGACGATTATCTCGGGATTGCAAGATAACCAAACAAAACTTTTAGTGGATTTCTACTTATTTTATTAAATATCATCTCCACCAAACAGGACAAGCTTGCATCTGTTATAGTTTTGGAGAAAAATGTGTTCATTTCATGTATGCGCGAAATGCCTTAAAAATGGCTTTAAAATGGATTTGGAGCATGGAGACGATTATCTCGGGATTGCAAGATAACCAAACAAAACTTTTAGTGGATTTCTACTTATTTTATTAAATATCATCTCCACCAAACAGGACAAGCTTGCATCTGTTATAGTTTTGGAGAAAAATGTGTTCATTTCATGTATGCGCGAAATGCCTTAAAAATGGCTTTAAAATGGATTGGAGCATGGAGACGATTATCTCGGGATTGCAAGATAACCAAACAAAACTTTTAGTGGATTTCTACTTATTTTATTAAATATCATCTCCACCAAACAGGACAAGCTTGCATCTGTTATAGTTTTGGAGAAAAATGTGTTCATTTCATGTATGCGCGAAATGCCTTAAAAATGGCTTTAAAATGGATTTGGAGCATGGAGACGATTATCTCGGGATTGCAAGATAACCAAACAAAACTTTTAGTGGATTTCTACTTATTTATTAAATATCATCTCCACCAAACAGGACAAGCTTGCATCTGTTATAGTTTTGGAGAAAAATGTGTTCATTTCATGTATGCGCGAAATGCCTTAAAAATGGCTTTAAAATGGATTTGGAGCATGGAGACGATTATCTCGGGATTGCAAGATAACCAAACAAAACTTTTAGTGGATTTCTACTTATTTTATTAAATATCATCTCCACCAAACAGGACAAGCTTGCATCTGTTATAGTTTTGGAGAAAAATGTGTTCATTTCATGTATGCGCGAAATGCCTTAAAAATGGCTTTAAAATGGATTTGGAGCATGGAGACGATTATCTCGGGATTGCAAGATAACCAAACAAAACTTTTAGTGGATTTCTACTTATTTTATTAAATATCATCTCCACCAAACAGGACAAGCTTGCATCTGTTATAGTTTTGGAGAAAAATGTGTTCATTTCATGTATGCGCGAAATGCCTTAAAATGGCTTTAAAATGGATTTGGAGCATGGAGACGATTATCTCGGGATTGCAAGATAACCAAACAAAACTTTTAGTGGATTTCTACTTATTTTATTAAATATCATCTCCACCAAACAGGACAAGCTTGCATCTGTTATAGTTTTGGAGAAAAATGTGTTCATTTCATGTATGCGCGAAATGCCTTAAAAATGGCTTTAAAATGGATTTGGAGCATGGAGACGATTATCTCGGGATTGCAAGATAACCAAACAAAACTTTTAGTGGATTTCTACTTATTTTATTAAATATCATCTCCACCAAACAGGACAAGCTTGCATCTGTTATAGTTTTGGAGAAAAATGTGTTCATTTCATGTATGCGCGAAATGCCTTAAAAATGGCTTTAAAATGGATTTGGAGCATGGAGACGATTATCTCGGGATTGCAAGATAACCAAACAAAACTTTTAGTGGATTTCTACTTATTTTATTAAATATCATCTCCACCAAACAGGACAAGCTTGCATCTGTTATAGTTTTGGAGAAAAATGTGTTCATTTCATGTATGCGCGAAATGCCTTAAAAATGGCTTTAAAATGGATTTGGAGCATGGAGACGATTATCTCGGGATTGCAAGATAACCAAACAAAACTTTTAGTGGATTTCTACTTATTTTATTAAATATCATCTCCACCAAACAGGACAAGCTTGCATCTGTTATAGTTTTGGAGAAAAATGTGTTCATTTCATGTATGCGCGAAATGCCTTAAAAATGGCTTTAAAATGGATTTGGAGCATGGAGACGATTATCTCGGGATTGCAAGATAACCAAACAAAACTTTTAGTGGATTTCTACTTATTTTATTAAATATCATCTCCACCAAACAGGACAAGCTTGCATCTGTTATAGTTTTGGAGAAAAATGTGTTCATTTCATGTATGCGCGAAATGCCTTAAAAATGGCTTTAAAATGGATTTGGAGCATGGAGACGATTATCTCGGGATTGCAAGATAACCAAACAAAACTTTTAGTGGATTTCTACTTATTTTATTAAATATCATCTCCACCAAACAGGACAAGCTTGCATCTGTTATAGTTTTGGAGAAAAATGTGTTCATTTCATGTATGCGCGAAATGCCTTAAAAATGGCTTTAAAATGGATTTGGAGCATGGAGACGATTATCTCGGGATTGCAAGATAACCAAACAAAACTTTTAGTGGATTTCTACTTATTTTATTAAATATCATCTCCACCAAACAGGACAAGCTTGCATCTGTTATAGTTTTGAGAAAAATGTGTTCATTTCATGTATGCGCGAAATGCCTTAAAAATGGCTTTAAATGGATTTGGAGCATGGAGACGATTATCTCGGGATTGCAAGATAACCAAACAAAACTTTTAGTGGATTTCTACTTATTTTATTAAATATCATCTCCACCAAACAGGACAAGCTTGCATCTGTTATAGTTTTGGAGAAAAATGTGTTCATTTCATGTATGCGCGAAATGCCTTAAAAATGGCTTTAAAATGGATTTGGAGCATGGAGACGATTATCTCGGGATTGCAATATAACCAAACAAAACTTTTAGTGGATTTCTACTTATTTTATTAAATATCATCTCCACCAAACAGGACAAGCTTGCATCTGTTATAGTTTTGGAGAAAAATGTGTTCATTTCATGTATGCGCGAAATGCCTTAAAAATGGCTTTAAAATGGATTTGGAGCATGGAGACGATTATCTCGGGATTGCAAGATAACCAAACAAAACTTTTAGTGGATTTCTACTTATTTTATTAAATATCATCTCCACCAAACAGGACAAGCTTGCATCTGTTATAGTTTTGGAGAAAAATGTGTTCATTTCATGTATGCGCGAAATGCCTTAAAAATGGCTTTAAAATGGATTTGGAGCATGGAGACGATTATCTCGGGATTGCAAGATAACCAAACAAAACTTTTAGTGGATTTCTACTTATTTTATTAAATATCATCTCCACCAAACAGGACAAGCTTGCATCTGTTATAGTTTTGGAGAAAAATGTGTTCATTTCATGTATGCGCGAAATGCCTTAAAAATGGCTTTAAAATGGATTTGGAGCATGGAGACGATTATCTCGGGATTGCAAGATAACCAAACAAAACTTTTAGTGGATTTCTACTTATTTTATTAAATATCATCTCCACCAAACAGGACAAGCTTGCATCTGTTATAGTTTTGGAGAAAAATGTGTTCATTTCATGTATGCGCGAAATGCCTTAAAAATGGCTTTAAAATGGATTTGGAGCATGGAGACGATTATCTCGGGATTGCAATATAACCAAACAAAACTTTTAGTGGATTTCTACTTATTTTATTAAATATCATCTCCACCAAACAGGACAAGCTTGCATCTGTTATAGTTTTGGAGAAAAATGTGTTCATTTCATGTATGCGCGAAATGCCTTAAAAATGGCTTTAAAATGGATTTGGAGCATGGAGACGATTATCTCGGGATTGCAAGATAACCAAACAAAACTTTTAGTGGATTTCTACTTATTTTATTAAATATCATCTCCACCAAACAGGACAAGCTTGCATCTGTTATAGTTTTGGAGAAAAATGTGTTCATTTCATGTATGCGCGAAATGCCTTAAAAATGCTTTAAAATGGATTTGGAGCATGGAGACGATTATCTCGGGATTGCAAGATAACCAAACAAAACTTTTAGTGGATTTCTACTTAATTTATTAAATATCATCTCCACCAAACAGGACAAGCTTGCATCTGTTATAGTTTTGGAGAAAAATGTGTTCATTTCATGTATGCGCGAAATGCCTTAAAAATGGCTTTAAAATGGATTTGGAGCATGGAGACGATTATCTCGGGATTGCAATATAACCAAACAAAACTTTTAGTGGATTTCTACTTATTTTATTAAATATCATCTCCACCAAACAGGACAAGCTTGCATCTGTTATAGTTTTGGAGAAAAATGTGTTCATTTCATGTATGCGCGAAATGCCTTAAAAATGGCTTTAAAATGGATTTGGAGGATGGAGACGATTATCTCGGTATTGCAAGATAACCAAACAAAACTTTTAGTGGATTTCTACTTATTTTATTAAATATCATCTCCACCAAACAGGACAAGCTTGCATCTGTTATAGTTTTGGAGAAAAATGTGTTCATTTCATGTATGCGCGAAATGCCTTAAAAATGGCTTTAAAATGGATTTGGAGCATGGAGACGATTATCTCGGGATTGCAAGATAACCAAACAAAACTTTTAGTGGATTTCTACTTATTTTGTTAAATATCATCTCCACCAAACAGACAAGCTTGCATCTGTTATAGTTTTGGAGAAAAATGTGTTCATTTCATGTATGCGCGAAATGCCTTAAAAATGGCTTTAAAATGGATTTGGAGCATGGAGACGATTATCTCGGGATTGCAAGATAACCAAACAAAACTTTTAGTGGATTTCTACTTATTTTATTAAATATCATCTCCACCAAACAGGACAAGCTTGCATCTGTTATAGTTTTGGAGAAAAATGTGTTCATTTCATGTATGCGCGAAATGCCTTAAAAATGGCTTTAAAATGGATTTGGAGCATGGAGACGATTATCTCGGGATTGCAATATAACCAAACAAAACGTTTAGTGGATTTCTACTTATTTTATTAAATATCATCTCCACCAAACAGGACAAGCTTGCATCTGTTATAGTTTTGGAGAAAAATGTGTTCATTTCATGTATGCGCGAAATGCCTTAAAAATGGCTTTAAAATGGATTTGGAGCATGGAGACGATTATCTCGGGATTGCAAGATAACCAAACAAAACTTTTAGTGGATTTCTACTTATTTTATTAAATATCATCTCCACCAAACAGGACAAGCTTGCATCTGTTATAGTTTTGGAGAAAAATGTGTTCATTTCATGTATGCGCGAAATGCCTTAAAAATGGCTTTAAAATGGATTTGGAGCATGGAGACGATTATCTCGGGATTGCAAGATAACCAAACAAAACTTTTAGTGGATTTCTACTTATTTTATTAAATATCATCTCCACCAAACAGGACAAGCTTGCATCTGTTATAGTTTTGGAGAAAAATGTGTTCATTTCATGTATGCGCGAAATGCCTTAAAAATGGCTTTAAAATGGATTTGGAGCATGGAGACGATTATCTCGGGATTGCAAGATAACCAAACAAAACTTTTAGTGGATTTCTACTTATTTTATTAAATATCATCTCCACCAAACAGGACAAGCTTGCATCTGTTATAGTTTTGGAGAAAAATGTGTTCATTTCATGTATGCGCGAAATGCCTTAAAAATGGCTTTAAAATGGATTTGGAGCATGGAGACGATTATCTCGGGATTGCAAGATAACCAAACAAAACTTTTAGTGGATTTCTACTTATTTTATTAAATATCATCTCCACCAAACAGGACAAGCTTGCATCTGTTATAGTTTTGGAGAAAAATGTGTTCATTTCATGTATGCGCGAAATGCCTTAAAAATGGCTTTAAAATGGATTTGGAGCATGGAGACGATTATCTCGGGATTGCAATATAACCAAACAAAACTTTTAGTGGATTTCTACTTATTTTATTAAATATCATCTCCACCAAACAGGACAAGCTTGCATCTGTTATAGTTTTGGAGAAAAATGTGTTCATTTCATGTATGCGCGAAATGCCTTAAAAATGGCTTTAAAATGGATTTGGAGCATGGAGACGATTATCTCGGGATTGCAAGATAACCAAACAAAACTTTTAGTGGATTTCTACTTATTTTATTAAATATCATCTCCACCAAACAGGACAAGCTTGCATCTGTTATAGTTTTGGAGAAAAATGTGTTCATTTCATGTATGCGCGAAATGCCTTAAAAATGGCTTTAAAATGGATTTGGAGCATGGAGACGATTATCTCGGGATTGCAAGATAACCAAACAAAACTTTTAGTGGATTTCTACTTATTTTATTAAATATCATCTCCACCAAACAGGACAAGCTTGCATCTGTTATAGTTTTGGAGAAAAATGTGTTCTTTTCATGTATGCGCGAAATGCCTTAAAAATGGCTTTAAAATGGATTTGGAGCATGGAGACGATTATCTCGGGATTGCAAGATAACCAAACAAAACTTTTAGTGGATTTCTACTTATTTATTAAATATCATCTCCACCAAACAGGACAAGCTTGCATCTGTTATAGTTTTGGAGAAAAATGTGTTCATTTCATGTATGCGCGAAATGCCTTAAAAATGGCTTTAAAATGGATTTGGAGCATGGAGACGATTATCTCGGGATTGCAAGATAACCAAACAAAACTTTTAGTGGATTTCTACTTATTTTATTAAATATCATCTCCACCAAACAGGACAAGCTTGCATCTGTTATAGTTTTGGAGAAAAATGTGTTCATTTCATGTATGCGCGAAATGCCTTAAAAATGGCTTTAAAATGGATTTGGAGCATGGAGACGATTATCTCGGGATTGCAAGATAACCAAACAAAACTTTTAGTGGATTTCTACTTATTTTATTAAATATCATCTCCACCAAACAGGACAAGCTTGCATCTGTTATAGTTTTGGAGAAAAATGTGTTCATTTCATGTATGCGCGAAATGCCTTAAAAATGGCTTTAAAATGGATTTGGAGCATGGAGACGATTATCTCGGGATTGCAATATAACCAAACAAAACTTTTAGTGGATTTCTACTTATTTTATTAAATATCATCTCCACCAAACAGGACAAGCTTGCATCTGTTATAGTTTTGGAGAAAAATGTGTTCATTTCATGTATGCGCGAAATGCCTTAAAAATGGCTTTAAAATGGATTTGGAGCATGGAGACGATTATCTCGGGATTGCAAGATAACCAAACAAAACTTTTAGTGGATTTCTACTTATTTTATTAAATATCATCTCCACCAAACAGGACAAGCTTGCATCTGTTATAGTTTTGGAGAAAAATGTGTTTTCATTTCATGTATGCGCGAAATGCCTTAAAAATGGCTTTAAAATGGATTTGGAGCTGGGAGACGATATCTCGGGATTGCAAGATAACCAAACAAAACTTTTAGTGGATTTCTACTTATTTTATTAAATATCATCTCCACCAAACAGGACAAGCTTGCATCTGTTATAGTTTTGGAGAAAAATGTGTTCATTTCATGTATGCGCGAAATGCCTTAAAAATGGCTTTAAAATGGATTTGGAGCATGGAGACGATTATCTCGGGATTGCAAGATAACCAAACAAAACTTTTAGTGGATTTCTACTTATTTTATTAAATATCATCTCCACCAAACAGGACAAGCTTGCATCTGTTATAGTTTTGGAGAAAAATGTGTTCATTTCATGTATGGCCGAAATGCCTTAAAAATGGCTTTAAAATGGATTTGGAGCATGGAGACGATTATCTCGGGATTGCAAGATAACCAAACAAAACTTTTAGTGGATTTCTACTTATTTTATTAAATATCATCTCCACCAAACAGGACAAGCTTGCATCTGTTATAGTTTTGGAGAAAAATGTGTTCATTTCATGTATGCGCGAAATGCCTTAAAAATGGCTTTAAAATGGATTTGGAGCATGGAGACGATTATCTCGGGATTGCAAGATAACCAAACAAAACTTTTAGTGGATTTCTACTTATTTTATTAAATATCATCTCCACCAAACAGGACAAGCTTGCATCTGTTATAGTTTTGGAGAAAAATGTGTTCATTTCATGTATGCGCGAAATGCCTTAAAAATGGCTTTAAAATGGATTTGGAGCATGGAGACGATTATCTCGGGATTGCAAGATAACCAAACAAAACGTTTAGTGGATTTCTACTTATTTTATTAAATATCATCTCCACCAAACAGGACAAGCTTGCATCTGTTATAGTTTTGGAGAAAAATGTGTTCATTTCATGTATGCGCGAAATGCCTTAAAAATGGCTTTAAAATGGATTTGGAGCATGGAGACGATTATCTCGGGATTGCAATATAACCAAACAAAACTTTTAGTGGATTTCTACTTATTTTATTAAATATCATCTCCACCAAACAGGACAAGCTTGCATCTGTTATAGTTTTGGAGAAAAATGTGTTCATTTCATGTATGCGCGAAATGCCTTAAAAATGGCTTTAAAATGGATTTGGAGCATGGAGACGATTATCTCGGGATTGCAAGATAACCAAACAAAACTTTTAGTGGATTTCTACTTATTTTATTAAATATCATCTCCACCAAACAGGACAAGCTTGCATCTGTTATAGTTTTGGAGAAAAATGTGTTCATTTCATGTATGCGCGAAATGCCTTAAAAATGGCTTTAAAATGGATTTGGAGCATGGAGACGATTATCTCGGGATTGCAATATAACCAAACAAAACTTTTAGTGGATTTCTACTTATTTTATTAAATATCATCTCCACCAAACAGGACAAGCTTGCATCTGTTATAGTTTTGGAGAAAAATGTGTTCATTTCATGTATGCGCGAAATGCCTTAAAAATGGCTTTAAAATGGATTTGGAGCATGGAGACGATTATCTCGGGATTGCAAGATAACCAAACAAAACTTTTAGTGGATTTCTACTTATTTTATTAAATATCATCTCCACCAAACAGGACTAGCTTGCATCTGTTATAGTTTTGGAGAAAAATGTGTTCATTTCATGTATGCGCGAAATGCCTTAAAAATGGCTTTAAAATGGATTTGGAGCATGGAGACGATTATCTCGGGATTGCAAGATAACCAAACAAAACTTTTAGTGGATTTCTACTTATTTTATTAAATATCATCTCCACCAAACAGGACAAGCTTGCATCTGTTATAGTTTTGGAGAAAAATGTGTTCATTTCATGTATGCGCGAAATGCCTTAAAAATGGCTTTAAAATGGATTTGGAGCATGGAGACGATTATCTCGGGATTGCAAGATAACCAAACAAAACTTTTAGTGGATTTCTACTTATTTTATTAAATATCATCTCCACCAAACAGGACAAGCTTGCATCTGTTATAGTTTTGGAGAAAAATGTGTTCATTTCATGTATGCGCGAAATGCCTTAAAAATGGCTTTAAAATGGATTTGGAGCATGGAGACGATTATCTCGGGATTGCAATATAACCAAACAAAACTTTTAGTGGATTTCTACTTATTTTATTAAATATCATCTCCACCAAACAGGACAAGCTTGCATCTGTTATAGTTTTGGAGAAAAATGTGTTCATTTCATGTATGCGCGAAATGCCTTAAAAATGGCTTTAAAATGGATTTGGAGCATGGAGACGATTATCTCGGGATTGCAAGATAACCAAACAAAACTTTTAGTGGATTTCTACTTATTTTATTAAATATCATCTCCACCAAACAGGACAAGCTTGCATCTGTTATAGTTTTGGAGAAAAATGTGTTCATTTCATGTATGCGCGAAATGCCTTAAAAATGGCTTTAAAATGGATTTGGAGCATGGAGACGATTATCTCGGGATTGCAAGATAACCAAACAAAACTTTTAGTGAATTTCTACTTATTTTATTAAATATCATCTCCACCAAACAGGACAAGCTTGCATCTGTTATAGTTTTGGAGAAAAATGTGTTCATTTCATGTATGCGCGAAATGCCTTAAAAATGGCTTTAAAATGGATTTGGAGCATGGAGACGATTATCTCGGGATTGCAAGATAACCAAACAAAACTTTTAGTGGATTTCTACTTATTTTATTAAATATCATCTCCACCAAACAGGACAAGCTTGCATCTGTTATAGTTTTGGAGAAAAATGTGTTCATTTCATGTATGCGCGAAATGCCTTAAAAATGGCTTTAAAATGGATTTGGAGCATGGAGACGATTATCTCGGGATTGCAATATAACCAAACAAAACGTTTAGTGGATTTCTACTTATTTTATTAAATATCATCTCCACCAAACAGGACAAGCTTGCATCTGTTATAGTTTTGGAGAAAAATGTGTTCATTTTATGTATGCGCGAAATGCCTTAAAAATGGCTTTAAAATGGATTTGGAGCATGGAGACGATTATCTCGGGATTGCAAGATAACCAAACAAAACTTTTAGTGGATTTCTACTTATTTTATTAAATATCATCTCCACCAAACAGGACAAGCTTGCATCTGTTATAGTTTTGGAGAAAAATGTGTTCATTTCATGTATGCGCGAAATGCCTTAAAAATGGCTTTAAAATGGATTTGGAGCATGGAGACGATTATCTCGGGATTGCAAGATAACCAAACAAAACTTTTAGTGGATTTCTACTTATTTTATTAAATATCATCTCCACCAAACAGGACAAGCTTGCATCTGTTATAGTTTTGGAGAAAAATGTGTTCATGTATGCGCGAAATGCCTTAAAAATGGCTTTAAAATGGATTTGGAGCATGGAGACGATTATCTCGGGATTGCAAGATAACCAAACAAAACTTTTAGTGGATTTCTACTTATTTTATTAAATATCATCTCCACCAAACAGGACAAGCTTGCATCTGTTATAGTTTTGGAGAAAAATGTGTTCATTTCATGTATGCGCGAAATGCCTTAAAAATGGCTTTAAAATGGATTTGGAGCATGGAGACGATTATCTCGGGATTGCAAGATAACCATACAAAACTTTTAGTGGATTTCTACTTATTTTATTAAATATCATCTCCACCAAACAGGACAAGCTTGCATCTGTTATAGTTTTGGAGAAAAATGTGTTCATTTCATGTATGCGCGAAATGCCTTAAAAATGGCTTTAAAATGGATTTGGAGCATGGAGACGATTATCTCGGGATTGCAAGATAACCAAACAAAACTTTTAGTGGATTTCTACTTATTTTATTAAATATCATCTCCACCAAACAGGACAAGCTTGCATCTGTTATAGTTTTGGAGAAAAATGTGTTCATTTCATGTATGCGCGAAATGCCTTAAAAATGGCTTTAAAATGGATTTGGAGCATGGAGACGATTATCTCGGGATTGCAAGATAACCAAACAAAACTTTTAGTGGATTTCTACTTATTTTATTAAATATCATCTCCACCAAACAGGACAAGCTTGCATCTGTTATAGTTTTGGAGAAAAATGTGTTCATTTCATGTATGCGCGAAATGCCTTAAAAATGGCTTTAAAATGGATTTGGAGCATGGAGACGATTATCTCGGGATTGCAATATAACCAAACAAAACTTTTAGTAAATTTCTACTTATTTTATTAAATATCATCTCCACCAAACAGGACAAGCTTGCATCTGTTATAGTTTTGGAGAAAAATGTGTTCATTTCATGTATGCGCGAAATGCCTTAAAAATGGCTTTAAAATGGATTTGGAGCATGGAGACGATTATCTCGGGATTGCAAGATAACCAAACAAAACTTTTAGTGGATTTCTACTTATTTTATTAAATATCATCTCCACTAAACAGGACAAGCTTGCATCTGTTATAGTTTTGGAGAAAAATGTGTTCATTTCATGTATGCGCGAAATGCCTTAAAAATGGCTTTAAAATGGATTTGGAGCATGGAGACGATTATCTCGGGATTGCAAGATAACCAAACAAAACTTTTAGTGGATTTCTACTTATTTTATTAAATATCATCTCCACCAAACAGGACAAGCTTGCATCTGTTATAGTTTTGGAGAAAAATGTGTTCATTTCATGTATGCGCGAAATGCCTTAAAAATGGCTTTAAAATGGATTTGGAGCATGGAGACGATTATCTCGGGATTGCAATATAACCAAACAAAACTTTTAGTGGATTTCTACTTATTTTATTAAATATCATCTCCACCAAACAGGACAAGCTTGCATCTGTTATAGTTTTGGAGAAAAATGTGTTCATTTCATGTATGCGCGAAATGCCTTAAAAATGGCTTTAAAATGGATTTGGAGCATGGAGACGATTATCTCGGGATTGCAAGATAACCAAACAAAACTTTTAGTGGATTTCTACTTATTTTATTAAATATCATCTCCACCAAACAGGACAAGCTTGCATCTGTTATAGTTTTGGAGAAAAATGTGTTCATTTCATGTATGCGCGAAATGCCTTAAAAATGGCTTTAAAATGGATTTGGAGCATGGAGACGATTATCTCGGGATTGCAAGATAACCAAACAAAACTTTTAGTGGATTTCTACTTATTTTATTAAATATCATCTCCACCAAACAGGACAAGCTTGCATCTGTTATAGTTTTGGAGAAAAATGTGTTCATTTCATGTATGCGCGAAATGCCTTAAAAATGGCTTTAAAATGGATTTGGAGCATGGAGACGATTATCTCGGGATTGCAAGATAACCAAACAAAACTTTTAGTGGATTTCTACTTATTTTATTAAATATCATCTCCACCAAACAGGACAAGCTTGCATCTGTTATAGTTTTGGAGAAAAATGTGTTCATTTCATGTATGCGCGAAATGCCTTAAAAATGGCTTTAAAATGGATTTGGAGCATGGAGACGATTATCTCGGGATTGCAAGATAACCAAACAAAACTTTTAGTGGATTTCTACTTATTTTATTAAATATCATCTCCACCAAACAGGACAAGCTTGCATCTGTTATAGTTTTGGAGAAAAATGTGTTCATTTCATGTATGCGCGAAATGCCTTAAAAATGGCTTTAAAATGGATTTGGAGCATGGAGACGATTATCTCGGGATTGCAAGATAACCAAACAAAACTTTTAGTGGATTTCTACTTATTTTATTAAATATCATCTCCACCAAACAGGACAAGCTTGCATCTGTTATAGTTTTGGAGAAAAATGTGTTCATTTCATGTATGCGCGAAATGCCTTAAAAATGGCTTTAAAATGGATTTGGAGCATGGAGACGATTATCTCGGGATTGCAAGATAACCAAACAAAACTTTTAGTGGATTTCTACTTATTTTATTAAATATCATCTCCACCAAACAGGACAAGCTTGCATGTGTTATAGTTTTGGAGAAAAATGTGTTCATTTCATGTATGCGCGAAATGCCTTAAAAATGGCTTTAAAATGGATTTGGAGCATGGAGACGATTATCTCGGGATTGCAAGATAACCAAACAAAACTTTTAGTGGATTTCTACTTATTTTATTAAATATCATCTCCACCAAACAGGACAAGCTTGCATCTGTTATAGTTTTGGAGAAAAATGTGTTCATTTCATGTATGCGCGAAATGCCTTAAAAATGGCTTTAAAATGGATTTGGAGCATGGAGACGATTATCTCGGGATTGCAAGATAACCAAACAAAACTTTTAGTGGATTTCTACTTATTTTATTAAATATCATCTCCACCAAACAGGACAAGCTTGCATCTGTTATAGTTTTGGAGAAAAATGTGTTCATTTCATGTATGCGCGAAATGCCTTAAAAATGGCTTTAAAATGGATTTGGAGCATGGAGACGATTATCTCGGGATTGCAATATAACCAAACAAAACTTTTAGTGGATTTCTACTTATTTTATTAAATATCATCTCCACCAAACAGGACAAGCTTGCATCTGTTATAGTTTTGGAGAAAAATGTGTTCATTTCATGTATGCGCGAAATGCCTTAAAAATGGCTTTAAAATGGATTTGGAGCATGGAGACGATTATCTCGGGATTGCAAGATAACCAAACAAAACTTTTAGTGGATTTCTACTTATTTTATTAAATATCATCTCCACCAAACAGGACAAGCTTGCATCTGTTATAGTTTTGGAGAAAAATGTGTTCATTTCATGTATGCGCGAAATGCCTTAAAAATGGCTTTAAAATGGATTTGGAGCATGGAGACGATTATCTCGGGATTGCAAGATAACCAAACAAAACTTTTAGTGGATTTCTACTTATTTTATTAAATATCATCTCCACCAAACAGGACAAGCTTGCATCTGTTATAGTTTTGGAGAAAAATGTGTTCATTTCATGTATGCGCGAAATGCCTTAAAAATGGCTTTAAAATGGATTTGGAGCATGGAGACGATTATCTCGGGATTGCAAAATAACCAAACAAAACTTTTAGTGGATTTCTACTTATTTTATTAAATATCATCTCCACCAAACAGGACAAGCTTGCATCTGTTATAGTTTTGGAGAAAAATGTGTTCATTTCATGTATGCGCGAAATGCCTTAAAAATGGCTTTAAAATGGATTTGGAGCATGGAGACGATTATCTCGGGATTGCAATATAACCAAACAAAACTTTTAGTGGATTTCTACTTATTTTATTAAATATCATCTCCACCAAACAGGACAAGCTTGCATCTGTTATAGTTTTGGAGAAAAATGTGTTCATTTCATGTATGCGCGAAATGCCTTAAAAATGGCTTTAAAATGGATTTGGAGCATGGAGACGATTATCTCGGGATTGCAAGATAACCAAACAAAACTTTTAGTGGATTTCTACTTATTTTATTAAATATCATCTCCACCAAACAGGACAAGCTTGCATCTGTTATAGTTTTGGAGAAAAATGTGTTCATTTCATGTATGCGCGAAATGCCTTAAAAATGGCTTTAAAATGGATTTGGAGCATGGAGACGATTATCTCGGGATTGCAAGATAACCAAACAAAACTTTTAGTGGATTTCTACTTATTTTATTAAATATCATCTCCACCAAACAGGACAAGCTTGCATCTGTTATAGTTTTGGAGAAAAATGTGTTCATTTCATGTATGCGCGAAATGCCTTAAAAATGGCTTTAAAATGGATTTGGAGCATGGAGACGATTATCTCGGGATTGCAATATAACCAAACAAAACTTTTAGTGGATTTCTACTTATTTTATTAAATATCATCTCCACCAAACAGGACAAGCTTGCATCTGTTATAGTTTTGGAGAAAAATGTGTTCATTTCATGTATGCGCGAAATGCCTTAAAAATGGCTTTAAAATGGATTTGGAGCATGGAGACGATTATCTCGGGATTGCAAGATAACCAAACAAAACTTTTAGTGGATTTCTACTTATTTTATTAAATATCATCTCCACCAAACAGGACAAGCTTGCATCTGTTATAGTTTTGGAGAAAAATGTGTTCATTTCATGTATGCGCGAAATGCCTTAAAAATGGCTTTAAAATGGATTTGGAGCATGGAGACGATTATCTCGGGATTGCAAGATAACCAAACAAAACTTTTAGTGGATTTCTACTTATTTTATTAAATATCATCTCCACCAAACAGGACAAGCTTGCATCTGTTATAGTTTTGGAGAAAAATGTGTTCATTTCATGTATGCGCGAAATGCCTTAAAAATGGCTTCAAAATGGATTTGGAGCATGGAGACGATTATCTCGGGATTGCAAGATAACCAAACAAAACTTTTAGTGGATTTCTACTTATTTTATTAAATATCATCTCCACCAAACAGGACAAGCTTGCATCTGTTATAGTTTTGGAGAAAAATGTGTTCATTTCATGTATGCGCGAAATGCCTTAAAAATGGCTTTAAAATGGATTTGGAGCATGGAGACGATTATCTCGGGATTGCAAGATAACCAAACAAAACTTTTAGTGGATTTCTACTTATTTTATTAAATATCATCTCCACCAAACAGGACAAGCTTGCATGTGTTATAGTTTTGGAGAAAAATGTGTTCATTTCATGTATGCGCGAAATGCCTTAAAAATGGCTTTAAAATGGATTTGGAGCATGGAGACGATTATCTCGGGATTGCAAGATAACCAAACAAAACTTTTAGTGGATTTCTACTTATTTTATTAAATATCATCTCCACCAAACAGGACAAGCTTGCATCTGTTATAGTTTTGGAGAAAAATGTGTTCATTTCATGTATGCGCGAAATGCCTTAAAAATGGCTTTAAAATGGATTTGGAGCATGGAGACGATTATCTCGGGATTGCAAGATAACCAAACAAAACTTTTAGTGGATTTCTACTTATTTTATTAAATATCATCTCCACCAAACAGGACAAGCTTGCATCTGTTATAGTTTTGGAGAAAAATGTGTTCATTTCATGTATGCGCGAAATGCCTTAAAAATGGTTTTAAAATGGATTTGGAGCATGGAGACGATTATCTCGGGATTGCAATATAACCAAACAAAACTTTTAGTGGATTTCTACTTATTTTATTAAATATCATCTCCACCAAACAGGACAAGCTTGCATCTGTTATAGTTTTGGAGAAAAATGTGTTCATTTCATGTATGCGCGAAATGCCTTAAAAATGGCTTTAAAATGGATTTGGAGCATGGAGACGATTATCTCGGGATTGCAAGATAACCAAACAAAACTTTTAGTGGATTTCTACTTATTTTATTAAATATCATCTCCACCAAACAGGACAAGCTTGCATCTGTTATAGTTTTGGAGAAAAATGTGTTCATTTCATGTATGCGCGAAATGCCTTAAAAATGGCTTTAAAATGGATTTGGAGCATGGAGACGATTATCTCGGGATTGCAAGATAACCAAACAAAACTTTTAGTGGATTTCTACTTATTTTATTAAATATCATCTCCACCAAACAGGACAAGCTTGCATCTGTTATAGTTTTGGAGAAAAATGTGTTCATTTCATGTATGCGCGAAATGCCTTAAAAATGGCTTTAAAATGGATTTGGAGCATGGAGACGATTATCTCGGGATTGCAAGATAACCAAACAAAACTTTTAGTGGATTTCTACTTATTTTATTAAATATCATCTCCACCAAACAGGACAAGCTTGCATCTGTTATAGTTTTGGAGAAAAATGTGTTCATTTCATGTATGCGCGAAATGCCTTAAAAATGGCTTTAAAATGGATTTGGAGCATGGAGACGATTATCTCGGGATTGCAAGATAACCAAACAAAACTTTTAGTGGATTTCTACTTATTTTATTAAATATCATCTCCACCAAACAGGACAAGCTTGCATGTGTTATAGTTTTGGAGAAAAATGTGTTCATTTCATGTATGCGCGAAATGCCTTAAAAATGGCTTTAAAATGGATTTGGAGCATGGAGACGATTATCTCGGGATTGCAAGATAACCAAACAAAACTTTTAGTGGATTTCTACTTATTTTATTAAATATCATCTCCACCAAACAGGACAAGCTTGCATCTGTTATAGTTTTGGAGAAAAATGTGTTCATTTCATGTATGCGCGAAATGCCTTAAAAATGGCTTTAAAATGGATTTGGAGCATGGAGACGATTATCTCGGGATTGCAAGATAACCAAACAAAACTTTTAGTGGATTTCTACTTATTTTATTAAATATCATCTCCACCAAACAGGACAAGCTTGCATCTGTTATAGTTTTGGAGAAAAATGTGTTCATTTCATGTATGCGCGAAATGCCTTAAAAATGGCTTTAAAATGGATTTGGAGCATGGAGACGATTATCTCAGGATTGCAATATAACCAAACAAAACTTTTAGTGGATTTCTACTTATTTTATTAAATATCATCTCCACCAAACAGGACAAGCTTGCATCTGTTATAGTTTTGGAGAAAAATGTGTTCATTTCATGTATGCGCGAAATGCCTTAAAAATGGCTTTAAAATGGATTTGGAGCATGGAGACGATTATCTCGGGATTGCAAGATAACCAAACAAAACTTTTAGTGGATTTCTACTTATTTTATTAAATATCATCTCCACCAAACAGGACAAGCTTGCATCTGTTATAGTTTTGGAGAAAAATGTGTTCATTTCATGTATGCGCGAAATGCCTTAAAAATGGCTTTAAAATGGATTTGGAGCATGGAGACGATTATCTCGGGATTGCAAGATAACCAAACAAAACTTTTAGTGGATTTCTACTTATTTTATTAAATATCATCTCCACCAAACAGGACAAGCTTGCATCTGTTATAGTTTTGGAGAAAAATGTGTTCATTTCATGTATGCGCGAAATGCCTTAAAAATGGCTTTAAAATGGATTTGGAGCATGGAGACGATTATCTCGGGATTGCAAGATAACCAAACAAAACTTTTAGTGGATTTCTACTTATTTTATTAAATATCATCTCCACCAAACAGGACAAGCTTGCATCTGTTATAGTTTTGGAGAAAAATGTGTTCATTTCATGTATGCGCGAAATGCCTTAAAAATGGCTTTAAAATGGATTTGGAGCATGGAGACGATTATCTCGGGATTGCAAGATAACCAAACAAAACTTTTAGTGGATTTCTACTTATTTTATTAAATATCATCTCCACCAAACAGGACAAGCTTGCATGTGTTATAGTTTTGGAGAAAAATGTGTTCATTTCATGTATGCGCGAAATGCCTTAAAAATGGCTTTAAAATGGATTTGGAGCATGGAGACGATTATCTCGGGATTGCAAGATAACCAAACAAAACTTTTAGTGGATTTCTACTTATTTTATTAAATATCATCTCCACCAAACAGGACAAGCTTGCATCTGTTATAGTTTTGGAGAAAAATGTGTTCATTTCATGTATGCGCGAAATGCCTTAAAAATGGCTTTAAAATGGATTTGGAGCATGGAGACGATTATCTCGGGATTGCAAGATAACCAAACAAAACTTTTAGTGGATTTCTACTTATTTTATTAAATATCATCTCCACCAAACAGGACAAGCTTGCATCTGTTATAGTTTTGGAGAAAAATGTGTTCATTTCATGTATGCGCAAAATGCCTTTGAAATGGCTTTAAAATGGATTTGGAGCATGGAGACGATTATCTCGGGATTGCAAGATAACCAAACAAAACTTTTAGTGGATTTCATAGTATCATAGTTTTTAAGGTTGAAGGGAGACTCTAAGTCCATCTAGTTCAACCCGTAGCCTAACATGTTGATCCAGAGGAAAGCAAAAAACCCCCCAATGTGGCAAACAAGTTCCAATGGGGAAAAATTTCCTTCCTGACTCCACATCCGGCAATCAGACTAGTTCCCTGGATCAATACCCTGTCATAAAATCTAATATACATAACTGGTAATATTAAATTTTTCAAGAAAGGCATCCAGGCTCTGCTTAAATGTTAGTAGTGAATCACTCATTACAACATCATGCGGCAGAGAGTTCCATAGTCTCACTGCTCGTACAGTAAAGAATCCTCGTCTGTGATTATGATTAAATCTTCTTTCCTCAAGACGTAGCGGATGCCCCCGTGTTCCAGTCGCAGGCCTAGGTGTAAAAAGATCTTTGGAAAGGTCTCTGTACTGTCCCCTCATATATTTATACATTGTGATTAGATCCCCCCTAAGCCTTCGTTTTTCCAAACTAAATAACCCCAAGTTTAATAACCTGTCTTGGTATTGCAGCCCACCCATTCCTCTAATAATCTTGGTGGCTCTTCTCTGCACCCTCTCCAGTTCAGCTATGTCCTTCTTATATATCGGTGACCAGAATTGTACACAGTATTCTAAGTGCGGTCGCACTAGTGACTTGTACAGAGGTAGAACTATATTTTTTTCATGAACACTTATACCTCTTTTAATACATCCCATTATTTTATTAGCCCTGGCAGCAGCTGCCTGACACTGTCCACTAAAGTGAAGTTTACCATCCACCCATACACCCAAGTCTTTTTCTGTGTCTGTTTTACCCAGTGTTCTACAATTAAGTACATAATCATAAATGTTATTTCCTCTACCCAAGTGCATGACCTTACATTTATCTACATTAAACTTCAATTGCCACTTCTCAGCCCAATCCTCCAATTTACATAAATCTCCCTGTAATATAAAATTATCCTCCTCTGTATTGATTACCCTGCAGAGTTTAGTATCATCTGCAAATATTGAAATTCTACTCCGCATGCCCCCAACAAGGTCATTTATAAATATGTTGAAAAGAAGCGGGCCCAATACTGACCCCTGCGGTACCCCACTATGAACTGAGACCCAGTCCGAGTACGTACCATTAATAACCACCCTTTGTTTCCTATCACTTAGCCAGTTTTTAACCCAATTACACATATTTTCCCCTATCCCCATTATTCTCATTTTATGTACCAACCTTTTGTGTGGCACCGTATCAAAAGCTTTTGAAAAGTCCATATACACAACATCCACTGCATTTCCCTGGTCCAGGCTTGAACTTACCTCTTCATAGAAGCTGATCAAATTAGTTTGACAGGATCGATCCCTCATAAACCCATGTTGATACTCTGTCATAAGGTTATTTTTCTTGAGATACTCCAGTATAGCATCTCTCAAGAAACCCTCAAGGATTTTACCAACCGTAGAGGTTAAACTTACCGGCCTATAATTTCCCGGCTCAGTTTTTGTCCCCTTTTTGAATATTGGCACCACATTTGCTATGCGCCAGTCCTGCGGTACCGACCCTGTTATTAAGGAATCTGAGAAGATTAAAAATAATGGTCTATCTATCACAGAACTCAATTCCTGTAGTACTCTGGGGTGTATGCCATCCGGGCCCGGAGATTTGTCAACCTTAGTGATTTCGAGGCGGCGGCGTACTTCCTGCTGGGTTAAGCAGGTAATATTCAAGGGTGAATTTATGGTATCACTGGTCATGTCATCTGCCATGGCATTTTCTTGTATAAAAACCGTAGAAAAAAAGTCATTCAGCAGGTTGGCTTTACCCTCATCCCCTTCCACCATTTCACCAAGACTATTTTTAAGGGGGCCAACACTATCGCTTTTCAGTTTTTTACTGTTTATGTAGTTAAAGAATATTTTAGGATTATTTTTACTTTCTCTCGCAATGAGTCTCTCTGTCTCAAACTTAGCTAACTTAATTTGCTTTTTACATATTTTATTTAATTTTCTATAATTATATAATGCCTCATCACTACCTACCCTCTTTAATTCTTTTAAGGCTTTCTGTTTTTCTTTTATTGCTTCCCTTACAGCTCTATTTAGCCATAGGGGTTTCCTCCTATTTCTAGCATGTTTGTTCCCATAGGGTATATTTTCTGCACAAGCCCTATTCAGGATGCTCATAAAAGTCTCCCATTTGCTTTGTGTACTTTTATTACTTAGTACATCATCCCAGTTTATTGCACTAAGATCATCTCTCAACCGTTTAAAATTTGCTTTCCTGAAGTTTAGTGTCCTTGTAGCCCCTCTACTAGACATCTTACTAAAGAATACATGAAAACTTATTATTTTGTGATCACTATTCCCCAAGTAACCACCAACTTGTATATTTGATATGCGGTCTGGCCTATTGGTTAGTACAAGGTCTAGTAGTGCTCCCCCTCTTGTGGGGTCCTGTACCATTTGTGAAAGGTAATTATCTTTCATTGTTATCAAAAATCTATTTCCTTTGCTGGAACTGCAAGTTTCTGTTCCCCAATTTATATCAGGATAGTTAAAGTCCCCCATAATAATTACCTCTCCGAGACTCGCTGCTTTATCAATTTGCTTTATGAGGAGATTCTCTACCTCTTCCATAATATTCGGCGTCTTATAACACACCCCTATCAGTATTTTATTATTCATTCTCCCCCCCCTTATCTCCACCCATAGGGACTCTACATTCTCAGTACCCTCACATATGTTGTCACGCAGGATGGGTTTTAAGGATGATTTTACATATAGACACACACCTCCCCCTCGCTTATTTGTACGGTCATTCCTGAATAGGCTATAACCCTGTAAATTAACAGCCCAGTCATAGCTCTCATCCAGCCATGTCTCTGATATCCCCACTATATCATAATTTTCTTCCAACAATATTAATTCTAATTCCTCCACCTTATTTGTGAGGCTTCGGGCATTAGTGTACATGCACGTTACGTATGACTCTGTACCTGTATTCCTGCTTACTGTATTAACTGTCCTAACCCTTCCCCCCGTACCACCCCCAATTTCATTACTTGTGCCCTGGTCACTATCTGCACTACATTCCCCTTCTATAAAGTGAATACCCTCGCCCCCCATTCCTAGTTTAAACACTCCTCCAACCTTCTAGCCATTTTCTGCCCCAGCAGAGCTGCACCTTCCCCATTAAGATGCAGCCCATCCCTAGCATAGAATCTGTAGCCAACTGAAAAGTCGGCCCAATTCTCCAGGAACCCAAAACCCTCTTTCCTACACCAATTCCTGAGCCACCTGTTAACCTCCCTGATCTCTCTTTGCCTCTCTGGTGTGGCTCGTGGCACAGGTAGTATTTCCGAAAATACCACCTTTGAGGTCCATTCTTTAAGCTTACAACCTAATTCCCTGAAATCATCTTTAAGGACCTTCCACCTACCTCTAACTTTGTCATTTGTGCCAATGTGTACAATGACCGCTGGGTCCTCCCCAGCCCCTCCCAGTAATCTGTCAACCCGATCAGCGATGTGCCGAACTCGAGCGCCAGGAAGACAACACACTGTTCGGCGATCCCTGTCTTTGTGACAGATTGCCCTATCTGTCCCCCTAATAATTGAGTCCCCCACTACCAGTACCTGTCTTGCCTGCCCTGCACTCCTATTCCCCCCCTTACTGGAGCAGACACTCCTCTGGCGTTCAGAGGTCATGCCTTGCTGCAGCAATGCTACCCCTGTAATGACATCCCCCTCATCTGCCAAGTTTGCAAACCTATTGGGGTGTGTCAGTTCAGGACTAGCCTTCCTAGCACTTTTCCCTTTGCCCCCCTTTCTAACTGTCACCCAGCTACCTACCTCACCGTCCTGCCGCTCCCTACTACGATCCTCCCCCACATCTGACCCAGCAAGCTGCTGCTCAGTGAGCAGCAAACTCCTTTCCATATTGCTAATGCATCTCAGAGTTGCCAGCTGCTCATTTAGATCCAGTATCTGGGCTTCCAAATGTGCAACTTGCTCACATCTCGAACAACAGTATGCACCCTCGAACGGCTTTTCAAGGACTGCATACATGAGACAAGATGTACACTGGATCGCATTAGCAATAGTGGAGCACATTTTCTAATGGGGATAGCACTAAACAAATGTTAAGTAGTTAAACAACTAAATACAAACAATTCTACTCACACTTACTTTTGCTCACACTTTGCTCACTCACGCTCAGAATGAAGAAGACAGGCTAAAATTCGCGCGCCGCTAGGCGCGCGGTTTTCAGAAGTCTTCCTTCCGGCTGTAACGGCCAAAACCCGGTTCTCCTTGAGCTCGCGGTGACTCTTCACTTATCCCAGAAGGCACTGGGAATATGCAAATTATCCTCGCAAGACTCCTTCCCTGGCTTTCAGAAGTCTTCCTTCCGGCTGTAACGGCCAAAACCCGGTTCTCCTTGAGCTCGCGGTGACTCTTCACTTATCCCAGAAGGCACTGGGAATATGCAAATTATCCTCGCAAGACTCCTTCCCTGGCTTTCAGAAGTCTTCCTTCCGGCTGTAACGGCCAAAACCCGGTTCTCCTTGAGCTCGCGGTGACTCTTCACTTATCCCAGAAGGCACTGGGAATATGCAAATTATCCTCGCAAGACTCCTTCCCTGGCTTTCAGAAGTCTTCCTTCCGGCTGTAACGGCCAAAACCCGGTTCTCCTTGAGCTCGCGGTGACTCTTCACTTATCCCAGAAGGCACTGGGAATATGCAAATTATCCTCGCAAGACTCCTTCCCTGTTTCTACTTATTTTATTAAATATCATCTCCACCAAACAGGACAAGCTTGCATCTGTTATAGTTTTGGAGAAAAATGTGTTCATTTCATGTATGCGCGAAATGCCTTAAAAATGGCTTTAAAATGGATTTGGAGCATGGAGACGATTATCTCGGGATTGCAAGATAACCAAACAAAACTTTTAGTGGTTTTCTACTTATTTTATTAAATATCATCTCCACCAAACAGGACAAGCTTGCATGTGTTATAGTTTTGGAGAAAAATGTGTTCAATTCATGTATGCGCAAAATGCCTTTGAAATGGCTTTAAAATGGATTTGGAGCATGGAGACGATTATCTCAGGATGGCAATATAAACAAACGAAACTTTTAGTAGATTTCTACTTATTTTATTAAATATGATCTCCACCAAACAGGACAAGCTTGCATCTGTTATAGTTTTGGAGAAAAATGTGTTCATTTCATGTATGCGCGAAATGCCTTAAAAATGGCTTTAAAATGGATTTGGAGCATGGAGACGATTATCTCGGGATTGCAAGATAACCAAACAAAACTTTTAGTGGATTTCTACTTATTTTATTAAATATCATCTCCACCAAACAGGACAAGCTTGCATCTGTTATAGTTTTGGAGAAAAATGTGATCATTTCATGTATGCGCGAAATGCCTTAAAAATGGCTTTAAAATGGATTTGGAGCATGGAGACGATTATCTCGGGATTGCAAGATAACCAAACAAAACTTTTAGTGGATTTCTACTTATTTTATTAAATATCATCTCCACCAAACAGGACAAGCTTGCATCTGTTATAGTTTTGGAGAAAAATGTGTTCATTTCATGTATGCGCGAAATGCCTTAAAAATGGCTTTAAAATGGATTTGGAGCATGGAGACGATTATCTCGGGATTGCAATATAACCAAACAAAACTTTTAGTGGATTTCTACTTATTTTATTAAATATCATCTCCACCAAACAGGACAAGCTTGCATCTGTTATAGTTTTGGAGAAAAATGTGTTCATTTCATGTATGCGCGAAATGCCTTAAAAATGGCTTTAAAATGGATTTGGAGCATGGAGACGATTATCTCGGGATTGCAAGATAACCAAACAAAACTTTTAGTGGATTTCTACTTATTTTATTAAATATCATCTCCACCAAACAGGACAAGCTTGCATCTGTTATAGTTTTGGAGAAAAATGTGTTCATTTCATGTATGCGCGAAATGCCTTAAAAATGGCTTTAAAATGGATTTGGAGCATGGAGACGATTATCTCGGGATTGCAAGATAACCAAACAAAACTTTTAGTGGATTTCTACTTATTTTATTAAATATCATCTCCACCAAACAGGACAAGCTTGCATCTGTTATAGTTTTGGAGAAAAATGTGTTCATTTCATGTATGCGCGAAATGCCTTAAAAATGGCTTTAAAATGGATTTGGAGCATGGAGACGATTATCTCGGGATTGCAAGATAACCAAACAAAACTTTTAGTGGATTTCTACTTATTTTATTAAATATCATCTCCACCAAACAGGACAAGCTTGCATGTGTTATAGTTTTGGAGAAAAATGTGTTCATTTCATGTATGCGCAAAATGCCTTTGAAATGGCTTTAAAATGGATTTGGAGCATGGAGACGATTATCTCAGGATGGCAATATAAACAAACGAAACTTTTAGTAGATTTCTACTTATTTTATTAAATATTATCTCCACCAAACAGGACAAGCTTGCATCTGTTATAGTTTTGGAGAAAAATGTGTTCATTTCATGTATGCGCGAAATGCCTTAAAAATGGCTTTAAAATGGATTTGGAGCATGGAGACGATTATCTCGGGATTGCAAGATAACCAAACAAAACTTTTAGTGGATTTCTACTTATTTTATTAAATATCATCTCCACCAAACAGGACAAGCTTGCATCTGTTATAGTTTTGGAGAAAAATGTGTTCATTTCATGTATGCGCGAAATGCCTTAAAAATGGCTTTAAAATGGATTTGGAGCATGAAGACGATTATCTCGGGATTGCAATATAACCAAACAAAACTTTTAGTGGATTTCTACTTATTTTATTAAATATCATCTCCACCAAACAGGACAAGCTTGCATCTGTTATAGTTTTGGAGAAAAATGTGTTCATTTCATGTATGCGCGAAATGCCTTAAAAATGGCTTTAAAATGGATTTGGAGCATGGAGACGATTATCTCGGGATTGCAAGATAACCAAACAAAACTTTTAGTGGATTTCTACTTATTTTATTAAATATCATCTCCACCAAACAGGACAAGCTTGCATCTGTTATAGTTTTGGAGAAAAATGTGTTCATTTCATGTATGCGCGAAATGCCTTAAAAATGGCTTTAAAATGGATTTGGAGCATGGAGACGATTATCTCGGGATTGCAAGATAACCAAACAAAACTTTTAGTGGATTTCTACTTATTTTATTAAATATCATCTCCACCAAACAGGACAAGCTTGCATCTGTTATAGTTTTGGAGAAAAATGTGTTCATTTCATGTATGCGCGAAATGCCTTGAAAATGGCTTTAAAATGGATTTGGAGCATGGAGACGATTATCTCGGGATTGCAATATAACCAAACAAAACTTTTAGTGGATTTCTACTTATTTTATTAAATATCATCTCCACCAAACAGGACAAGCTTGCATCTGTTATAGTTTTGGAGAAAAATGTGTTCATTTCATGTATGCGCGAAATGCCTTAAAAATGGCTTTAAAATGGATTTGGAGCATGGAGACGATTATCTCGGGATTGCAAGATAACCAAACAAAACTTTTAGTGGATTTCTACTTATTTTATTAAATATCATCTCCACCAAACAGGACAAGCTTGCGTCTGTTATAGTTTTGGAGAAAAATGTGTTCATTTCATGTATGCGCGAAATGCCTTAAAAATGGCTTTAAAATGGATTTGGAGCATGGAGACGATTATCTCGGGATTGCAAGATAACCAAATAAAACTTTTAGTGGATTTCTACTTATTTTATTAAATATCATCTCCACCAAACAGGACAAGCTTGCATCTGTTATAGTTTTGGAGAAAAATGTGTTCATTTCATGTATGCGCGAAATGCCTTAAAAATGGCTTTAAAATGGATTTGGAGCATGGAGACGATTATCTCGGGATTGCAAGATAACCGAACAAAACTTTTAGTGGATTTCTACTTATTTTATTAAATATCATCTCCACCAAACAGGACAAGCTTGCATCTGTTATAGTTTTGGAGAAAAATGTGTTCATTTCATGTATGCGCGAAATGCCTTAAAAATGGCTTTAAAATGGATTTGGAGCATGGAGACGATTATCTCGGGATTGCAAGATAACCAAACAAAACTTTTAGTGGATTTCTACTTATTTTATTAAATATCATCTCCACCAAACAGGACAAGCTTGCATCTGTTATAGTTTTGGAGAAAAATGTGTTCATTTCATGTATGCGCGAAATGCCTTAAAAATGGCTTTAAAATGGATTTGGAGCATGGAGACGATTATCTCGGGATTGCAAGATAACCAAACAAAACTTTTAGTGGATTTCTACTTATTTTATTAAATATCATCTCCACCAAACAGGACAAGCTTGCATCTGTTATAGTTTTGGAGAAAAATGTGTTCATTTCATGTATGCGCGAAATGCCTTAAAAATGGCTTTAAAATGGATTTGGAGCATGGAGACGATTATCTCGGGATTGCAAGATAACCAAACAAAACTTTTAGTGGATTTCTACTTATTTTATTAAATATCATCTCCACCAAACAGGACAAGCTTGCATCTGTTATAGTTTTAGAGAAAAATGTGTTCATTTCATCTATGCGCGAAATGCCTTAAAAATGGCTTTAAAATGGATTTGGAGCATGGAGACGATTATCTCGGGATTGCAAGATAACCAAACAAAACTTTTAGTGGATTTCTACTTATTTTATTAAATATCATCTCCACCAAACAGGACAAGCTTGCATGTGTTATAGTTTTGGAGAAAAATGTGTTCATTTCATGTATGCGCAAAATGCCTTTGAAATGGCTTTAAAATGGATTTGGAGCATGGAGACGATTATCTCAGGATGGCAATATAAACAAACGAAACTTTTAGTAGATTTCTACTTATTTTATTAAATATTATCTCCACCAAACAGGACAAGCTTGCATCTGTTATAGTTTTGGAGAAAAATGTGTTCATTTCATGTATGCGCGAAATGCCTTAAAAATGGCTTTAAAATGGATTTGGAGCATGGAGACGATTATCTCGGGATTGCAAGATAACCAAACAAAACTTTTAGTGGATTTCTACTTATTTTATTAAATATCATCTCCACCAAACAGGACAAGCTTGCATCTGTTATAGTTTTGGAGAAAAATGTGTTCATTTCATGTATGCGCGAAATGCCTTAAAAATGGCTTTAAAATGGATTTGGAGCATGGAGACGATTATCTCGGGATTGCAAGATAACCAAACAAAACTTTTAGTGGATTTCTACTTATTTTATTAAATATCATCTCCACCAAACAGGACAAGCTTGCATGTGTTATAGTTTTGGAGAAAAATGTGTTCATTTCATGTATGCGCAAAATGCCTTTGAAATGGCTTTAAAATGGATTTGGAGCATGGAGACGATTATCTCAGGATGGCAATATAAACAAACGAAACTTTTAGTAGATTTCTACTTATTTTATTAAATATTATCTCCACCAAACAGGACAAGCTTGCATCTGTTATAGTTTTGGAGAAAAATGTGTTCATTTCATGTATGCGCGAAATGCCTTAAAAATGGCTTTAAAATGGATTTGGAGCATGGAGACGATTATCTCGGGATTGCAAGATAACCAAACAAAACTTTTAGTGGATTTCTACTTATTTTATTAAATATCATCTCCACCAAACAGGACAAGCTTGCATCTGTTATAGTTTTGGAGAAAAATGTGTTCATTTCATGTATGCGCGAAATGCCTTAAAAATGGCTTTAAAATGGATTTGGAGCATGAAGACGATTATCTCGGGATTGCAATATAACCAAACAAAACTTTTAGTGGATTTCTACTTATTTTATTAAATATCATCTCCACCAAACAGGACAAGCTTGCATCTGTTATAGTTTTGGAGAAAAATGTGTTCATTTCATGTATGCGCGAAATGCCTTAAAAATGGCTTTAAAATGGATTTGGAGCATGGAGACGATTATCTCGGGATTGCAAGATAACCAAACAAAACTTTTAGTGGATTTCTACTTATTTTATTAAATATCATCTCCACCAAACAGGACAAGCTTGCATCTGTTATAGTTTTGGAGAAAAATGTGTTCATTTCATGTATGCGCGAAATGCCTTAAAAATGGCTTTAAAATGGATTTGGAGCATGGAGACGATTATCTCGGGATTGCAAGATAACCAAACAAAACTTTTAGTGGATTTCTACTTATTTTATTAAATATCATCTCCACCAAACAGGACAAGCTTGCATCTGTTATAGTTTTGGAGAAAAATGTGTTCATTTCATGTATGCGCGAAATGCCTTAAAAATGGCTTTAAAATGGATTTGGAGCATGGAGACGATTATCTCGGGATTGCAAGATAACCAAACAAAACTTTTAGTGGATTTCTACTTATTTTATTAAATATCATCTCCACCAAACAGGACAAGCTTGCATGTGTTATAGTTTTGGAGAAAAATGTGTTCATTTCATGTATGCGCAAAATGCCTTTGAAATGGCTTTAAAATGGATTTGGAGCATGGAGACGATTATCTCGGGATTGCAAGATAACCAAACAAAACTTTTAGTGGATTTCTACTTATTTTATTAAATATCATCTCCACCAAACAGGACAAGCTTGCATCTGTTATAGTTTTGGAGAAAAATGTGTTCATTTCATGTATGCGCGAAATGCCTTAAAAATGGCTTTAAAATGGATTTGGAGCATGGAGACGATTATCTCGGGATTGCAAGATAACCAAACAAAACTTTTAGTGGTTTTCTACTTATTTTATTAAATATCATCTCCACCAAACAGGACAAGCTTGCATGTGTTATAGTTTTGGAGAAAAATGTGTTCATTTCATGTATGCGCAAAATGCCTTTGAAATGGCTTTAAAATGGATTTGGAGCATGGAGACGATTATCTCGGGATTGCAAGATAACCAAACAAAACTTTTAGTGGATTTCTACTTATTTTATTAAATATCATCTCCACCAAACAGGACAAGCTTGCATCTGTTATAGTTTTGGAGAAAAATGTGTTCATTTCATGTATGCGCGAAATGCCTTAAAAATGGCTTTAAAATGGATTTGGAGCATGGAGACGATTATCTCGGGATTGCAAGATAACCAAACAAAACTTTTAGTGGATTTCTACTTATTTTATTAAATATCATCTCCACCAAACAGGACAAGCTTGCATCTGTTATAGTTTTGGAGAAAAATGTGTTCATTTCATGTATGCGCGAAATGCCTTAAAAATGGCTTTAAAATGGATTTGGAGCATGGAGACGATTATCTCGGGATTGCAAGATAACCAAACAAAACTTTTAGTGGATTTCTACTTATTTTATTAAATATCATCTCCACCAAACAGGACAAGCTTGCATCTGTTATAGTTTTGGAGAAAAATGTGTTCATTTCATGTATGCGCGAAATGCCTTAAAAATGGCTTTAAAATGGATTTGGAGCATGGAGACGATTATCTCGGGATTGCAAGATAACCAAACAAAACTTTTAGTGGATTTCTACTTATTTTATTAAATATAATCTCCACCAAACAGGACAAGCTTGCATCTGTTATAGTTTTAGAGAAAAATGTGTTCATTTCATGTATGCGCGAAATGCCTTAAAAATGGCTTTAAAATGGATTTGGAGCATGGAGACGATTATCTCGGGATTGCAAGATAACCAAACAAAACTTTTAGTGGATTTCTACTTATTTTATTAAATATCATCTCCACCAAACAGGACAAGCTTGCATGTGTTATAGTTTTGGAGAAAAATGTGTTCATTTCATGTATGCGCAAAATGCCTTTGAAATGGCTTTAAAATGGATTTGGAGCATGGAGACGATTATCTCAGGATGGCAATATAAACAAACGAAACTTTTAGTAGATTTCAACTTATTTTATTAAATATTATCTCCACCAAACAGGACAAGCTTGCATCTGTTATAGTTTTGGAGAAAAATGTGTTCATTTCATGTATGCGCGAAATGCCTTAAAAATGGCTTTAAAATGGACTTGGAGCATGGAAACGATTATCTCGGGATTGCAAGATAACCAAACAAAACTTTTAGTGGATTTCTACTTATTTTATTAAATATCATCTCCACCAAACAGGACAAGCTTGCATCTGTTATAGTTTTGGAGAAAAATGTGTTCATTTCATGTATGCGCGAAATGCCTTAAAAATGGCTTTAAAATGGATTTGGAGCATGGAGACGATTATCTCGGGATTGCAAGATAACCAAACAAAACTTTTAGTGGATTTCTACTTATTTTATTAAATATCATCTCCACCAAACAGGACAAGCTTGCATGTGTTATAGTTTTGGAGAAAAATGTGTTCATTTCATGTATGCGCAAAATGCCTTTGAAATGGCTTTAAAATGGATTTGGAGCATGGAGACGATTATCTCAGGATGGCAATATAAACAAACGAAACTTTTAGTAGATTTCTACTTATTTTATTAAATATTATCTCCACCAAACAGGACAAGCTTGCATCTGTTATAGTTTTGGAGAAAAATGTGTTCATTTCATGTATGCGCGAAATGCCTTAAAAATGGCTTTAAAATGGATTTGGAGCATGGAGACGATTATCTCGGGATTGCAAGATAACCAAACAAAACTTTTAGTGGATTTCTACTTATTTTATTAAATATCATCTCCACCAAACAGGACAAGCTTGCATCTGTTATAGTTTTGGAGAAAAATGTGTTCATTTCATGTATGCGCGAAATGCCTTAAAAATGGCTTTAAAATGGATTTGGAGCATGAAGACGATTATCTCGGGATTGCAATATAACCAAACAAAACTTTTAGTGGATTTCTACTTATTTTATTAAATATCATCTCCACCAAACAGGACAAGCTTGCATCTGTTATAGTTTTGGAGAAAAATGTGTTCATTTCATGTATGCGCGAAATGCCTTAAAAATGGCTTTAAAATGGATTTGGAGCATGGAGACGATTATCTCGGGATTGCAAGATAACCAAACAAAACTTTTAGTGGATTTCTACTTATTTTATTAAATATCATCTCCACCAAACAGGACAAGCTTGCATCTGTTATAGTTTTGGAGAAAAATGTGTTCATTTCATGTATGCGCGAAATGCCTTAAAAATGGCTTTAAAATGGATTTGGAGCATGGAGACGATTATCTCGGGATTGCAAGATAACCAAACAAAACTTTTAGTGGATTTCTACTTATTTTATTAAATATCATCTCCACCAAACAGGACAAGCTTGCATCTGTTATAGTTTTGGAGAAAAATGTGTTCATTTCATGTATGCGCGAAATGCCTTAAAAATGGCTTTAAAATGGATTTGGAGCATGGAGACGATTATCTCGGGATTGCAAGATAACCAAACAAAACTTTTAGTGGATTTCTACTTATTTTATTAAATATCATCTCCACCAAACAGGACAAGCTTGCATGTGTTATAGTTTTGGAGAAAAATGTGTTCATTTCATGTATGCGCAAAATGCCTTTGAAATGGCTTTAAAATGGATTTGGAGCATGGAGACGATTATCTCGGGATTGCAAGATAACCAAACAAAACTTTTAGTGGATTTCTACTTATTTTATTAAATATCATCTCCACCAAACAGGACAAGCTTGCATCTGTTATAGTTTTGGAGAAAAATGTGTTCATTTCATGTATGCGCGAAATGCCTTAAAAATGGCTTTAAAATGGATTTGGAGCATGGAGACGATTATCTCGGGATTGCAAGATAACCAAACAAAACTTTTAGTGGTTTTCTACTTATTTTATTAAATATCATCTCCACCAAACAGGACAAGCTTGCATGTGTTATAGTTTTGGAGAAAAATGTGTTCATTTCATGTATGCGCAAAATGCCTTTGAAATGGCTTTAAAATGGATTTGGAGCATGGAGACGATTATCTCGGGATTGCAAGATAACCAAACAAAACTTTTAGTGGATTTCTACTTATTTTATTAAATATCATCTCCACCAAACAGGACAAGCTTGCATCTGTTATAGTTTTGGAGAAAAATGTGTTCATTTCATGTATGCGCGAAATGCCTTAAAAATGGCTTTAAAATGGATTTGGAGCATGGAGACGATTATCTCGGGATTGCAAGATAACCAAACAAAACTTTTAGTGGATTTCTACTTATTTTATTAAATATCATCTCCACCAAACAGGACAAGCTTGCATCTGTTATAGTTTTGGAGAAAAATGTGTTCATTTCATGTATGCGCGAAATGCCTTAAAAATGGCTTTAAAATGGATTTGGAGCATGGAGACGATTATCTCGGGATTGCAAGATAACCAAACAAAACTTTTGGTGGATTTCTACTTATTTTATTAAAAATCATCTTCACCAAACAGGACAAGCTTGCATGTGTTATAGTTTTGGAGAAAAATGTGTTCATTTCATGTATGCGCGAAATGCCTTAAAAATGGCTTTAAAATGGATTTGGAGCATGGAGACGATTATCTCGGGATTGCAAGATAACCAAATAAAACTTTTAGTGGATTTCTACTTATTTTATTAAATATCATCTCCACCAAACAGGACAAGCTTGCATCTGTTATAGTTTTGGAGAAAAATGTGTTCATTTCATGTATGCGCGAAATGCCTTAAAAATGGCTTTAAAATGGATTTGGAGCATGGAGACGATTATCTCGGGATTGCAAGATAACCAAACAAAACTTTTAGTGGATTTCTACTTATTTTATTAAATATCATCTCCACCAAACAGGACAAGCTTGCATCTGTTATAGTTTTGGAGAAAAATGTGTTCATTTCATGTATGCGCGAAATGCCTTAAAAATGGCTTTAAAATGGATTTGGAGCATGGAGACGATTATCTCGGGATTGCAAGATAACCAAACAAAACTTTTAGTGGATTTCTACTTATTTTATTAAATATCATCTCCACCAAACAGGACAAGCTTGCATCTGTTATAGTTTTGGAGAAAAATGTGTTCATTTCATGTATGCGCGAAATGCCTTAAAAATGGCTTTAAAATGGATTTGGAGCATGGAGACGATTATCTCGGGATTGCAAGATAACCAAACAAAACTTTTAGTGGATTTCTACTTATTTTATTAAATATCATCTCCACCAAACAGGACAAGCTTGCATGTGTTATAGTTTTGGAGAAAAATGTGTTCATTTCATGTATGCGCAAAATGCCTTTGAAATGGCTTTAAAATGGATTTGGAGCATGGAGACGATTATCTCGGGATTGCAAGATAACCAAACAAAACTTTTAGTGGATTTCTACTTATTTTATTAAATATCATCTCCACCAAACAGGACAAGCTTGCATCTGTTATAGTTTTGGAGAAAAATGTGTTCATTTCATGTATGCGCGAAATGCCTTAAAAATGGCTTTAAAATGGATTTGGAGCATGGAGACGATTATCTCGGGATTGCAAGATAACCAAACAAAACTTTTAGTGGTGTTCTACTTATTTTATTAAATATCATCTCCACCAAACAGGACAAGCTTGCATGTGTTATAGTTTTGGAGAAAAATGTGTTCATTTCATGTATGCGCAAAATGCCTTTGAAATGGCTTTAAAATGGATTTGGAGCATGGAGACGATTATCTCAGGATGGCAATATAAACAAACGAAACTTTTAGTAGATTTCTACTAATTTTATTAAATATGATCTCCACCAAACAGGACAAGCTTGCATCTGTTATAGTTTTGGAGAAAAATGTGTTCATTTCATGTATGCGCGAAATGCCTTAAAAATGGCTTTAAAATGGATTTGGAGCATGGAGACGATTATCTCGGGATTGCAAGATAACCAAACAAAACTTTTAGTGGATTTCTACTTATTTTATTAAATATCATCTCCACCAAACAGGACAAGCTTGCATCTGTTATAGTTTTGGAGAAAAATGTGTTCATTTCATGTATGCGCGAAATGCCTTAAAAATGGCTTTAAAATGGATTTGGAGCATGGAGACGATTATCTCGGGATTGCAAGATAACCAAACAAAACTTTTAGTGGATTTCTACTTATTTTATTAAATATCATCTCCACCAAACAGGACAAGCTTGCATCTGTTATAGTTTTGGAGAAAAATGTGTTCATTTCATGTATGCGCGAAATGCCTTAAAAATGGCTTTAAAATGGATTTGGAGCATGGAGACGATTATCTCGGGATTGCAAGATAACCAAACAAAACTTTTAGTGGATTTCTACTTATTTTATTAAATATCATCTCCACCAAACAGGACAAGCTTGCATCTGTTATAGTTTTGGAGAAAAATGTGTTCATTTCATGTATGCGCGAAATGCCTTAAAAATGGCTTTAAAATGGATTTGGAGCATGGAGACGATTATCTCGGGATTGCAAGATAACCAAACAAAACTTTTAGTGGATTTCTACTTATTTTATTAAATATCATCTCCACCAAACAGGACAAGCTTGCATCTGTTATAGTTTTGGAGAAAAATGTGTTCATTTCATGTATGCGCGAAATGCCTTAAAAATGGCTTTAAAATGGATTTGGAGCATGGAGACGATTATCTCGGGATTGCAAGATAACCAAACAAAACTTTTAGTGGATTTCTACTTATTTTATTAAATATCATCTCCACCAAACAGGACAAGCTTGCATCTGTTATAGTTTTGGAGAAAAATGTGTTCATTTCATGTATGCGCGAAATGCCTTAAAAATGGCTTTAAAATGGATTTGGAGCATGGAGACGATTATCTCGGGATTGCAAGATAACCAAACAAAACTTTTAGTGGATTTCTACTTATTTTATTAAATATCATCTCCACCAAACAGGACAAGCTTGCATGTGTTATAGTTTTGGAGAAAAATGTGTTCATTTCATGTATGCGCAAAATGCCTTTGAAATGGCTTTAAAATGGATTTGGAGCATGGAGACGATTATCTCGGGATTGCAAGATAACCAAACAAAACTTTTAGTGGATTTCTACTTATTTTATTAAATATCATCTCCACCAAACAGGACAAGCTTGCATCTGTTATAGTTTTGGAGAAAAATGTGTTCATTTCATGTATGCGCGAAATGCCTTAAAAATGGCTTTAAAATGGATTTGGAGCATGGAGACGATTATCTCGGGATTGCAAGATAACCAAACAAAACTTTTAGTGGATTTCTACTTATTTTATTAAATATCATCTCCACCAAACAGGACAAGCTTGCATCTGTTATAGTTTTGGAGAAAAATGTGTTCATTTCATGTATGCGCGAAATGCCTTAAAAATGGCTTTAAAATGGATTTGGAGCATGGAGACGATTATCTCGGGATTGCAAGATAACCAAACAAAACTTTTAGTGGATTTCTACTTATTTTATTAAATATCATCTCCACCAAACAGGACAAGCTTGCATCTGTTATAGTTTTAGAGAAAAATGTGTTCATTTCATGTATGCGCGAAATGCCTTAAAAATGGCTTTAAAATGGATTTGGAGCATGGAGACGATTATCTCGGGATTGCAAGATAACCAAACAAAACTTTTAGTGGATTTCTACTTATTTTATTAAATATCATCTCCACCAAACAGGACAAGCTTGCATGTGTTATAGTTTTGGAGAAAAATGTGTTCATTTCATGTATGCGCAAAATGCCTTTGAAATGGCTTTAAAATGGATTTGGAGCATGGAGACGATTATCTCAGGATGGCAATATAAACAAACGAAACTTTTAGTAGATTTCTACTTATTTTATTAAATATTATCTCCACCAAACAGGACAAGCTTGCATCTGTTATAGTTTTGGAGAAAAATGTGTTCATTTCATGTATGCGCGAAATGCCTTAAAAATGGCTTTAAAATGGATTTGGAGCATGGAGACGATTATCTCGGGATTGCAATATAACCAAACAAAACTTTTAGTGGATTTCTACTTATTTTATTAAATATCATCTCCACCAAACAGGACAAGCTTGCATCTGTTATAGTTTTGGAGAAAAATGTGTTCATTTCATGTATGCGCGAAATGCCTTAAAAATGGCTTTAAAATGGATTTGGAGCATGGAGACGATTATCTCGGGATTGCAAGATAACCAAACAAAACTTTTAGTGGATTTCTACTTATTTTATTAAATATCATCTCCACCAAACAGGACAAGCTTGCATCTGTTATAGTTTTGGAGAAAAATGTGTTCATTTCATGTATGCGCGAAATGCCTTAAAAATGGCTTTAAAATGGATTTGGAGCATGGAGACGATTATCTCGGGATTGCAAGATAACCAAACAAAACTTTTAGTGGATTTCTACTTATTTTATTAAATATCATCTCCACCAAACAGGACAAGCTTGCATCTGTTATAGTTTTGGAGAAAAATGTGTTCATTTCATGTATGCGCGAAATGCCTTAAAAATGGCTTTAAAATGGATTTGGAGCATGGAGACGATTATCTCGGGATTGCAAGATAACCAAACAAAACTTTTAGTGGATTTCTACTTATTTTATTAAATATCATCTCCACCAAACAGGACAAGCTTGCATGTGTTATAGTTTTGGAGAAAAATGTGTTCATTTTATGTATGCGCAAAATGCATTTGAAATGGCTTTAAAATGGATTTGGAGCATGGAGACGATTATCTCGGGATTGCAAGATAACCAAACAAAACTTTTAGTGGATTTCTACTTATTTTATTAAATATCATCTCCACCAAACAGGACAAGCTTGCATCTGTTATAGTTTTGGAGAAAAATGTGTTCATTTCATGTATGCGCGAAATGCCTTAAAAATGGCTTTAAAATGGATTTGGAGCATGGAGACGATTATCTCGGGATTGCAAGATAACCAAACAAAACTTTTAGTGGTTTTCTACTTATTTTATTAAATATCATCTCCACCAAACAGGACAAGCTTGCATGTGTTATAGTTTTGGAGAAAAATGTGTTCATTTCATGTATGCGCAAAATGCCTTTGAAATGGCTTTAAAATGGATTTGGAGCATGGAGACGATTATCTCGGGATTGCAAGATAACCAAACAAAACTTTTAGTGGATTTCTACTTATTTTATTAAATATCATCTCCACCAAACAGGACAAGCTTGCATCTGTTATAGTTTTGGAGAAAAATGTGTTCATTTCATGTATGCGCGAAATGCCTTAAAAATGGCTTTAAAATGGATTTGGAGCATGGAGACGATTATCTCGGGATTGCAAGATAACCAAACAAAACTTTTAGTGGATTTCTACTTATTTTATTAAATATCATCTCCACCAAACAGGACAAGCTTGCATCTGTTATAGTTTTGGAGAAAAATGTGTTCATTTCATGTATGCGCGAAATGCCTTAAAAATGGCTTTAAAATGGATTTGGAGCATGGAGACGATTATCTCGGGATTGCAAGATAACCAAACAAAACTTTTAGTGGATTTCTACTTATTTTATTAAATATCATCTCCACCAAACAGGACAAGCTTGCATGTGTTATAGTTTTGGAGAAAAATGTGTTCATTTCATGTATGCGCAAAATGCCTTTGAAATGGCTTTAAAATGGATTTGGAGCATGGAGACGATTATCTCGGGATTGCAAGATAACCAAACAAAACTTTTAGTGGATTTCTACTTATTTTATTAAATATCATCTCCACCAAACAGGACAAGCTTGCATCTGTTATAGTTTTGGAGAAAAATGTGTTCATTTCATGTATGCGCGAAATGCCTTAAAAATGGCTTTAAAATGGATTTGGAGCATGGAGACGATTATCTCGGGATTGCAAGATAACCAAACAAAACTTTTAGTGGATTTCTACTTATTTTATTAAATATCATCTCCACCAAACAGGACAAGCTTGCATCTGTTATAGTTTTGGAGAAAAATGTGTTCATTTCATGTATGCGCGAAATGCCTTAAAAATGGCTTTAAAATGGATTTGGAGCATGGAGACGATTATCTCGGGATTGCAAGATAACCAAACAAAACTTTTAGTGGATTTCTACTTATTTTATTAAATATCATCTCCACCAAACAGGACAAGCTTGCATCTGTTATAGTTTTAGAGAAAAATGTGTTCATTTCATGTATGCGCGAAATGCCTTAAAAATGGCTTTAAAATGGATTTGGAGCATGGAGACGATTATCTCGGGATTGCAAGATAACCAAACAAAACTTTTAGTGGATTTCTACTTATTTTATTAAATATCATCTCCACCAAACAGGACAAGCTTGCATGTGTTATAGTTTTGGAGAAAAATGTGTTCATTTCATGTATGCGCAAAATGCCTTTGAAATGGCTTTAAAATGGATTTGGAGCATGGAGACGATTATCTCAGGATGGCAATATAAACAAACGAAACTTTTAGTAGATTTCTACTTATTTTATTAAATATTATCTCCACCAAACAGGACAAGCTTGCATCTGTTATAGTTTTGGAGAAAAATGTGTTCATTTCATGTATGCGCGAAATGCCTTAAAAATGGCTTTAAAATGGATTTGGAGCATGGAGACGATTATCTCGGGATTGCAAGATAACCAAACAAAACCTTTAGTGGATTTCTACTTATTTTATTAAATATCATCTCCACCAAACAGGACAAGCTTGCATCTGTTATAGTTTTAGAGAAAAATGTGTTCATTTCATGTATGCGCGAAATGCCTTAAAAATGGCTTTAAAATGGATTTGGAGCATGGAGACGATTATGTCGGGATTGCAAGATAACCAAACAAAACTTTTAGTGGATTTCTACTTATTTTATTAAATATCATCTCCACCAAACAGGACAAGCTTGCATGTGTTATAGTTTTGGAGAAAAATGTGTTCATTTCATGTATGCGCAAAATGCCTTTGAAATGGCTTTAAAATGGATTTGGAGCATGGAGACGATTATCTCAGGATGGCAATATAAACAAACAAAACTTTTAGTAGAGTTCTACTTATTTTATTAAATATTATCTCCACCAAACAGGACAAGCTTGCATCTGTTATAGTTTTGGAGAAAAATGTGTTCATTTCATGTATGCGCGAAATGCCTTAAAAATGGCTTTAAAATGGATTTGGAGCATGGAGACGATTATCTCGGGATTGCAAGATAACCAAACAAAACTTTTAGTGGATTTCTACTTATTTTATTAAATATCATCTCCACCAAACAGGACAAGCTTGCATGTGTTATAGTTTTGGAGAAAAATGTGTTCATTTCATGTATGCGCAAAATGCCTTTGAAATGGCTTTAAAATGGATTTGGAGCATGGAGACGATTATCTCAGGATGGCAATATAAACAAACGAAACTTTTAGTAGATTTCTACTTATTTTATTAAATATTATCTCCACCAAACAGGACAAGCTTGCATCTGTTATAGTTTTGGAGAAAAATGTGTTCATTTCATGTATGCGCGAAATGCCTTAAAAATGGCTTTAAAATGGATTTGGAGCATGGAGACGATTATCTCGGGATTGCAAGATAACCAAACAAAACTTTTAGTGGATTTCTACTTATTTTATTAAATATCATCTCCACCAAACAGGACAAGCTTGCATCTGTTATAGTTTTGGAGAAAAATGTGTTCATTTCATGTATGCGCGAAATGCCTTAAAAATGGCTTTAAAATGGATTTGGAGCATGAAGACGATTATCTCGGGATTGCAATATAACCAAACAAAACTTTTAGTGGATTTCTACTTATTTTATTAAATATCATCTCCACCAAACAGGACAAGCTTGCATCTGTTATAGTTTTGGAGAAAAATGTGTTCATTTCATGTATGCGCGAAATGCCTTAAAAATGGCTTTAAAATGGATTTGGAGCATGGAGACGATTATCTCGGGATTGCAAGATAACCAAACAAAACTTTTAGTGGATTTCTACTTATTTTATTAAATATCATCTCCACCAAACAGGACAAGCTTGCATCTGTTATAGTTTTGGAGAAAAATGTGTTCATTTCATGTATGCGCGAAATGCCTTAAAAATGGCTTTAAAATGGATTTGGAGCATGGAGACGATTATCTCGGGATTGCAAGATAACCAAACAAAACTTTTAGTGGATTTCTAGTTATTTTATTAAATATCATCTCCACCAAACAGGACAAGCTTGCATGTGTTATAGTTTTGGAGAAAAATGTGTTCATTTCATGTATGCGCAAAATGCCTTTGAAATGGCTTTAAAATGGATTTGGAGCATGGAGACGATTATCTCGGGATTGCAAGATAACCAAACAAAACTTTTAGTGGATTTCTACTTATTTTATTAAATATCATCTCCACCAAACAGGACAAGCTTGCATCTGTTATAGTTTTGGAGAAAAATGTGTTCATTTCATGTATGCGCGAAATGCCTTAAAAATGGCTTTAAAATGGATTTGGAGCATGGAGACGATTATCTCGGGATTGCAAGATAACCAAACAAAACTTTTAGTGGTTTTCTACTTATTTTATTAAATATCATCTCCACCAAACAGGACAAGCTTGCATGTGTTATAGTTTTGGAGAAAAATGTGTTCATTTCATGTATGCGCAAAATGCCTTTGAAATGGCTTTAAAATGGATTTGGAGCATGGAGACGATTATCTCGGGATTGCAAGATAACCAAACAAAACTTTTAGTGGATTTCTACTTATTTTATTAAATATCATCTCCACCAAACAGGACAAGCTTGCATCTGTTATAGTTTTGGAGAAAAATGTGTTCATTTCATGTATGCGCGAAATGCCTTAAAAATGGCTTTAAAATGGATTTGGAGCATGGAGACGATTATCTCGGGATTGCAAGATAACCAAACAAAACTTTTAGTAAATTTCTACTTATTTTATTAAATATCATCTCCACCAAACAGGACAAGCTTGCATCTGTTATAGTTTTGGAGAAAAATGTGTTCATTTCATGTATGCGCGAAATGCCTTAAAAATGGCTTTAAAATGGATTTGGAGCATGGAGACGATTATCTCGGGATTGCAAGATAACCAAACAAAACTTTTAGTGGATTTCTACTTATTTTATTAAATATCATCTCCACCAAACAGGACAAGCTTGCATGTGTTATAGTTTTGGAGAAAAATGTGTTCATTTCATGTATGCGCAAAATGCCTTTGAAATGGCTTTAAAAGGGATTTGGAGCATGGAGACGATTATCTCGGGATTGCAAGATAACCAAACAAAACTTTTAGTGGATTTCTACTTATTTTATTAAATATCATCTCCACCAAACAGGACAAGCTTGCATCTGTTATAGTTTTGGAGAAAAATGTGTTCATTTCATGTATGCGCGAAATGCCTTAAAAATGGCTTTAAAATGGATTTGGAGCATGGAGACGATTATCTCGGGATTGCAAGATAACCAAACAAAACTTTTAGTGGATTTCTACTTATTTTATTAAATATCATCTCCACCAAACAGGACAAGCTTGCATCTGTTATAGTTTTGGAGAAAAATGTGTTCATTTCATGTATGCGCGAAATGCCTTAAAAATGGCTTTAAAATGGATTTGGAGCATGGAGACGATTATCTCGGGATTGCAAGATAACCAAACAAAACTTTTAGTGGATTTCTACTTATTTTATTAAATATCATCTCCACCAAACAGGACAAGCTTGCATCTGTTATAGTTTTAGAGAAAAATGTGTTCATTTCATGTATGCGCGAAATGCCTTAAAAATGGCTTTAAAATGGATTTGGAGCATGGAGACGATTATCTCGGGATTGCAAGATAACCAAACAAAACTTTTAGTGGATTTCTACTTATTTTATTAAATATCATCTCCACCAAACAGGACAAGCTTGCATGTGTTATAGTTTTGGAGAAAAATGTGTTCATTTCATGTATGCGCAAAATGCCTTTGAAATGGCTTTAAAATGGATTTGGAGCATGGAGACGATTATCTCAGGATGGCAATATAAACAAACGAAACTTTTAGTAGATTTCTACTTATTTTATTAAATATTATCTCCACCAAACAGGACAAGCTTGCATCTGTTATAGTTTTGGAGAAAAATGTGTTCATTTCATGTATGCGCGAAATGCCTTAAAAATGGCTTTAAAATGGATTTGGAGCATGGAGACGATTATCTCGGGATTGCAAGATAACCAAACAAAACTTTTAGTGGATTTCTACTTATTTTATTAAATATCATCTCCACCAAACAGGACAAGCTTGCATCTGTTATAGTTTTGGAGAAAAATGTGTTCATTTCATGTATGCGCGAAATGCCTTAAAAATGGCTTTAAAATGGATTTGGAGCATGGAGACGATTATCTCGGGATTGCAAGATAACCAAACAAAACTTTTAGTGGATTTCTACTTATTTTATTAAATATCATCTCCACCAAACAGGACAAGCTTGCATGTGTTATAGTTTTGGAGAAAAATGTGTTCATTTCATGTATGCGCAAAATGCCTTTGAAATGGCTTTAAAATGGATTTGGAGCATGGAGACGATTATCTCAGGATGGCAATATAAACAAACGAAACTTTTAGTAGATTTCTACTTATTTTATTAAATATTATCTCCACCAAACAGGACAAGCTTGCATCTGTTATAGTTTTGGAGAAAAATGTGTTCATTTCATGTATGCGCGAAATGCCTTAAAAATGGCTTTAAAATGGATTTGGAGCATGAAGACGATTATCTCGGGATTGCAATATAACCAAACAAAACTTTTAGTGGATTTCTACTTATTTTATTAAATATCATCTCCACCAAACAGGACAAGCTTGCATCTGTTATAGTTTTGGAGAAAAATGTGTTCATTTCATGTATGCGCGAAATGCCTTAAAAATGGCTTTAAAATGGATTTGGAGCATGGAGACGATTATCTCGGGATTGCAAGATAACCAAACAAAACTTTTAGTGGATTTCTACTTATTTTATTAAATATCATCTCCACCAAACAGGACAAGCTTGCATCTGTTATAGTTTTGGAGAAAAATGTGTTCATTTCATGTATGCGCGAAATGCCTTAAAAATGGCTTTAAAATGGATTTGGAGCATGGAGACGATTATCTCGGGATTGCAAGATAACCAAACAAAACTTTTAGTGGATTTCTACTTATTTTATTAAATATCATCTCCACCAAACAGGACAAGCTTGCATCTGTTATAGTTTTGGAGAAAAATGTGTTCATTTCATGTATGCGCGAAATGCCTTAAAAATGGCTTTAAAATGGATTTGGAGCATGGAGACGATTATCTCGGGATTGCAAGATAACCAAACAAAACTTTTAGTGGATTTCTACTTATTTTATTAAATATCATCTCCACCAAACAGGACAAGCTTGCATGTGTTATAGTTTTGGAGAAAAATGTGTTCATTTCATGTATGCGCAAAATGCCTTTGAAATGGCTTTAAAATGGATTTGGAGCATGGAGACGATTATCTCAGGATGGCAATATAAACAAACAAAACTTTTAGTAGATTTCTACTTATTTTATTAAATATTATCTCCACCAAACAGGACAAGCTTGCATCTGTTATAGTTTTGGAGAAAAATGTGTTCATTTCATGTATGCGCGAAATGCCTTAAAAATGGCTTTAAAATGGATTTGGAGCATGGAGACGATTATCTCGGGATTGCAAGATAACCAAACAAAACTTTTAGTGGATTTCTACTTATTTTATTAAATATCATCTCCACCAAACAGGACAAGCTTGCATGTGTTATAGTTTTGGAGAAAAATGTGTTCATTTCATGTATGCGCAAAATGCCTTTGAAATGGCTTTAAAATGGATTTGGAGCATGGAGACGATTATCTCAGGATGGCAATATAAACAAACGAAACTTTTAGTAGATTTCTACTTATTTTATTAAATATCATCTCCACCAAACAGGACAAGCTTGCATCTGTTATAGTTTTGGAGAAAAATGTGTTCATTTCATGTATGCGCGAAATGCCTTAAAAATGGCTTTAAAATGGATTTGGAGCATGGAGACGATTATCTCGGGATTGCAAGATAACCAAACAAAACTTTTAGTGGATTTCTACTTATTTTATTAAATATCATCTCCACCAAACAGGACATGCTTGCATCTGTTATAGTTTTGGAGAAAAATGTGTTCATTTCATGTATGCGCGAAATGCCTTAAAAATGGCTTTAAAATGGATTTGGAGCATGGAGACGATTATCTCGGGATTGCAAGATAACCAAACAAAACTTTTAGTGGATTTCTACTTATTTTATTAAATATCATCTCCACCAAACAGGACAAGCTTGCATCTGTTATAGTTTTGGAGAAAAATGTGTTCATTTCATGTATGCGCGAAATGCCTTAAAAATGGCTTTAAAATGGATTTGGAGCATGGAGACGATTATCTCGGGATTGCAAGATAACCAAACAAAACTTTTAGTGGATTTCTAGTTATTTTATTAAATATCATCTCCACCAAACAGGACAAGCTTGCATGTGTTATAGTTTTGGAGAAAAATGTGTTCATTTCATGTATGCGCAAAATGCCTTTGAAATGGCTTTAAAATGGATTTGGAGCATGGAGACGATTATCTCGGGATTGCAAGATAACCAAACAAAACTTTTAGTGGATTTCTACTTATTTTATTAAATATCATCTCCACCAAACAGGACAAGCTTGCATCTGTTATAGTTTTGGAGAAAAATGTGTTCATTTCATGTATGCGCGAAATGCCTTAAAAATGGCTTTAAAATGGATTTGGAGCATGGAGACGATTATCTCGGGATTGCAAGATAACCAAACAAAACTTTTAGTGGTTTTCTACTTATTTTATTAAATATCATCTCCACCAAACAGGACAAGCTTGCATGTGTTATAGTTTTGGAGAAAAATGTGTTCATTTCATGTATGCGCAAAATGCCTTTGAAATGGCTTTAAAATGGATTTGGAGCATGGAGACGATTATCTCGGGATTGCAAGATAACCAAACAAAACTTTTAGTGGATTTCTACTTATTTTATTAAATATCATCTCCACCAAACAGGACAAGCTTGCATCTGTTATAGTTTTGGAGAAAAATGTGTTCATTTCATGTATGCGCGAAATGCCTTAAAAATGGCTTTAAAATGGATTTGGAGCATGGAGACGATTATCTCGGGATTGCAAGATAACCAAACAAAACTTTTAGTAAATTTCTACTTATTTTATTAAATATCATCTCCACCAAACAGGACAAGCTTGCATCTGTTATAGTTTTGGAGAAAAATGTGTTCATTTCATGTATGCGCGAAATGCCTTAAAAATGGCTTTAAAATGGATTTGGAGCATGGAGACGATTATCTCGGGATTGCAAGATAACCAAACAAAACTTTTAGTGGATTTCTACTTATTTTATTAAATATCATCTCCACCAAACAGGACAAGCTTGCATGTGTTATAGTTTTGGAGAAAAATGTGTTCATTTCATGTATGCGCAAAATGCCTTTGAAATGGCTTTAAAAGGGATTTGGAGCATGGAGACGATTATCTCGGGATTGCAAGATAACCAAACAAAACTTTTAGTGGATTTCTACTTATTTTATTAAATATCATCTCCACCAAACAGGACAAGCTTGCATCTGTTATAGTTTTGGAGAAAAATGTGTTCATTTCATGTATGCGCGAAATGCCTTAAAAATGGCTTTAAAATGGATTTGGAGCATGGAGACGATTATCTCGGGATTGCAAGATAACCAAACAAAACTTTTAGTGGATTTCTACTTATTTTATTAAATATCATCTCCACCAAACAGGACAAGCTTGCATCTGTTATAGTTTTGGAGAAAAATGTGTTCATTTCATGTATGCGCGAAATGCCTTAAAAATGGCTTTAAAATGGATTTGAAGCATGGAGACGATTATCTCGGGATTGCAAGATAACCAAACAAAACTTTTAGTGGATTTCTACTTATTTTATTAAATATCATCTCCACCAAACAGGACAAGCTTGCATCTGTTATAGTTTTAGAGAAAAATGTGTTCATTTCATGTATGCGCGAAATGCCTTAAAAATGGCTTTAAAATGGATTTGGAGCATGGAGACGATTATCTCGGGATTGCAAGATAACCAAACAAAACTTTTAGTGGATTTCTACTTATTTTATTAAATATCATCTCCACCAAACAGGACAAGCTTGCATGTGTTATAGTTTTGGAGAAAAATGTGTTCATTTCATGTATGCGCAAAATGCCTTTGAAATGGCTTTAAAATGGATTTGGAGCATGGAGACGATTATCTCAGGATGGCAATATAAACAAACGAAACTTTTAGTAGATTTCTACTTATTTTATTAAATATTATCTCCACCAAACAGGACAAGCTTGCATCTGTTATAGTTTTGGAGAAAAATGTGTTCATTTCATGTATGCGCGAAATGCCTTAAAAATGGCTTTAAAATGGATTTGGAGCATGGAGACGATTATCTCGGGATTGCAAGATAACCAAACAAAACTTTTAGTGGATTTCTACTTATTTTATTAAATATCATCTCCACCAAACAGGACAAGCTTGCATCTGTTATAGTTTTGGAGAAAAATGTGTTCATTTCATGTATGCGCGAAATGCCTTAAAAATGGCTTTAAAATGGATTTGGAGCATGGAGACGATTATCTCGGGATTGCAAGATAACCAAACAAAACTTTTAGTGGATTTCTACTTATTTTATTAAATATCATCTCCACCAAACAGGACAAGCTTGCATGTGTTATAGTTTTGGAGAAAAATGTGTTCATTTCATGTATGCGCAAAATGCCTTTGAAATGGCTTTAAAATGGATTTGGAGCATGGAGACGATTATCTCAGGATGGCAATATAAACAAACGAAACTTTTAGTAGATTTCTACTTATTTTATTAAATATTATCTCCACCAAACAGGACAAGCTTGCATCTGTTATAGTTTTGGAGAAAAATGTGTTCATTTCATGTATGCGCGAAATGCCTTAAAAATGGCTTTAAAATGGATTTGGAGCATGAAGACGATTATCTCGGGATTGCAATATAACCAAACAAAACTTTTAGTGGATTTCTACTTATTTTATTAAATATCATCTCCACCAAACAGGACAAGCTTGCATCTGTTATAGTTTTGGAGAAAAATGTGTTCATTTCATGTATGCGCGAAATGCCTTAAAAATGGCTTTAAAATGGATTTGGAGCATGGAGACGATTATCTCGGGATTGCAAGATAACCAAACAAAACTTTTAGTGGATTTCTACTTATTTTATTAAATATCATCTCCACCAAACAGGACAAGCTTGCATCTGTTATAGTTTTGGAGAAAAATGTGTTCATTTCATGTATGCGCGAAATGCCTTAAAAATGGCTTTAAAATGGATTTGGAGCATGGAGACGATTATCTCGGGATTGCAAGATAACCAAACAAAACTTTTAGTGGATTTCTACTTATTTTATTAAATATCATCTCCACCAAACAGGACAAGCTTGCATGTGTTATAGTTTTGGAGAAAAATGTGTTCATTTCATGTATGCGCAAAATGCCTTTGAAATGGCTTTAAAATGGATTTGGAGCATGGAGACGATTATCTCGGGATTGCAAGATAACCAAACAAAACTTTTAGTGGATTTCTACTTATTTTATTAAATATCATCTCCACCAAACAGGACAAGCTTGCATCTGTTATAGTTTTGGAGAAAAATGTGTTCATTTCATGTATGCGCGAAATGCCTTAAAAATGGCTTTAAAATGGATTTGGAGCATGGAGACGATTATCTCGGGATTGCAAGATAACCAAACAAAACTTTTAGTGGTTTTCTACTTATTTTATTAAATATCATCTCCACCAAACAGGACAAGCTTGCATGTGTTATAGTTTTGGAGAAAAATGTGTTCATTTCATGTATGCGCAAAATGCCTTTGAAATGGCTTTAAAATGGATTTGGAGCATGGAGACGATTATCTCGGGATTGCAAGATAACCAAACAAAACTTTTAGTGGATTTCTACTTATTTTATTAAATATCATCTCCACCAAACAGGACAAGCTTGCATCTGTTATAGTTTTGGAGAAAAATGTGTTCATTTCATGTATGCGCGAAATGCCTTAAAAATGGCTTTAAAATGGATTTGGAGCATGGAGACGATTATCTCGGGATTGCAAGATAACCAAACAAAACTTTTAGTGGTTTTCTACTTATTTTATTAAATATCATCTCCACCAAACAGGACAAGCTTGCATGTGTTATAGTTTTGGAGAAAAATGTGTTCATTTCATGTATGCGCAAAATGCCTTTGAAATGGCTTTAAAATGGATTTGGAGCATGGAGACGATTATCTCAGGATGGCAATATAAAGAAACGAAACTTTTAGTAGATTTCTACTTATTTTATTAAATATTATCTCCACCAAACAGGACAAGCTTGCATCTGTTATAGTTTTGGAGAAAAATGTGTTCATTTCATGTATGCGCGAAATGCCTTAAAAATGGCTTTAAAATGGATTTGGAGCATGGAGACGATTATCTCGGGATTGCAAGATAACCAAACAAAACTTTTAGTGGATTTCTACTTATTTTATTAAATATCATCTCCACCAAACAGGACAAGCTTGCATCTGTTATAGTTTTGGAGAAAAATGTGTTCATTTCATGTATGCGCGAAATGCCTTAAAAATGGCTTTAAAATGGATTTGGAGCATGGAGACGATTATCTCGGGATTGCAAGATAACCAAACAAAACTTTTAGTGGATTTCTACTTATTTTATTAAATATCATCTCCACCAAACAGGACAAGCTTGCATCTGTTATAGTTTTGGAGAAAAATGTGTTCATTTCTTTTATGCGCGAAATGCCTTAAAGATGGCTTTAAAATGGATTTGGAGCATGGAGACGATTATCTCGGGATTGCAAGATAACCAAACAAAACTTTAAGTGGATTTCTACTTATTTTATTAAATATCATCTCCACCAAACAGGACAAGCTTGCATCTGTTATAGTTTTGGAGAAAAATGTGTTCATTTCATGTATGCGCGAAATGCCTTAAAAATGGCTTTAAAATGGATTTGGAGCATGAAGACGATTATCTCGGGATTGCAATATAACCAAACAAAACTTTTAGTGGATTTCTACTTATTTTATTAAATATCATCTCCACCAAACAGGACAAGCTTGCATCTGTTATAGTTTTGGAGAAAAATGTGTTAATTTCATGTATGCGCGAAATGCCTTAAAAATGGCTTTAAAATGGATTTGGAGCATGGAGGCGATTATCTCGGGATTGCAAGATAACCAAACAAAACTTTAAGTGGATTTCTACTTATTTTATTAAATATCATCTCCACCAAACAGGACAAGCTTGCATCTGTTATAGTTTTGGAGAAAAATGTGTTCATTTCATGTATGCGCGAAATGCCTTAAAAATGGCTTTAAAATGGATTTGGAGCATGGAGACGATTATCTCGGGATTGCAAGATAACCAAACAAAACTTTTAGTGGATTTCTACTTATTTTATTAAATATCATCTCCACCAAACAGGACAAGCTTGCATCTGTTATAGTTTTGGAGAAAAATGTGTTCATTTCATGTATGCGCGAAATGCCTTTGAAATGGCTTTAAAATGGATTTGGAGCATGGAGACGATTATCTCGGGATTGCAAGATAACCAAACAAAACTTTTAGTGGATTTCTACTTATTTTATTAAATATCATCTCCACCAAACAGGACAAGCTTGCATCTGTTATAGTTTTGGAGAAAAATGTGTTCATTTCATGTATGCGCGAAATGCCTTAAAAATGGCTTTAAAATGGATTTGGAGCATGGAGACGATTATCTCGGGATTGCAAGATAACCAAACAAAACTTTTAGTGGATTTCTACTTATTTTATTAAATATCATCTCCACCAAACAGGACAAGCTTGCATGTGTTATAGTTTTGGAGAAAAATGTGTTCATTTCATGTATGCGCAAAATGCCTTTGAAATGGCTTTAAAATGGATTTGGAGCATGGAGACGATTATCTCAGGATGGCAATATAAACAAACGAAACTTTTAGTAGATTTCTACTTATTTTATTAAATATTATCTCCACCAAACAGGACAAGCTTGCATCTGTTATAGTTTTGGAGAAAAATGTGTTCATTTCATGTATGCGCGAAATGCCTTAAAAATGGCTTTAAAATGGATTTGGAGCATGGAGACGATTATCTCGGGATTGCAAGATAACCAAACAAAACTTTTAGTGGATTTCTACTTATTTTATTAAATATCATCTCCACCAAACAGGACAAGCTTGCATCTGTTATAGTTTTGGAGAAAAATGTGTTCATTTCATGTATGCGCAAAATGCCTTAAAAATGGCTTTAAAATGGATTTGGAGCATGGAGACGATTATCTCGGGATTGCAAGATAACCAAACAAAACTTTTAGTGGATTTCTACTTATTTTATTAAATATCATCTCCACCAAACAGGACAAGCTTGCATCTGTTATAGTTTTGGAGAAAAATGTGTTCATTTCATTTATGCGCGAAATGCCTTAAAAATGGCTTTAAAATGGATTTGGAGCATGGAGACGATTATCTCGGGATTGCAAGATAACCAAACAAAACTTTTAGTGGATTTCTACTTATTTTATTAAATATCATCTCCACCAAACAGGACAAGCTTGCATCTGTTATAGTTTTGGAGAAAAATGTGTTCATTTCATGTATGCGCGAAATGCCTTAAAAATGGCTTTAAAATGGATTTGGAGCATGGAGACGATTATCTCGGGATTGCAAGATAACGAAACAAAACTTTTAGTGGATTTCTACTTATTTTATTAAATATCATCTCCACCAAACAGGACAAGCTTGCATCTGTTATAGTTTTGGAGAAAAATGTGTTCATTTCATGTATGCGCGAAATGCCTTAAAAATGGCTTTAAAATGGATTTGTAGCATGGAGACGATTATCTCGGGATTGCAAGATAACCAAACAAAACTTTTAGTGGATTTCTACTTATTTTATTAAATATCATCTCCACCAAACAGGACAAGCTTGCATCTGTTATAGTTTTGGAGAAAAATGTGTTCATTTCATGTATGCGCGAAATGCCTTAAAAATGGCTTTAAAATGGATTTGGAGCATGGAGACGATTATCTCGGGATTGCAAGATAACCAAACAAAACTTTTAGTGGATTTCTACTTATTTTATTAAATATCATCTCCACCAAACAGGACAAGCTTGCATCTGTTATAGTTTTGGAGAAAAATGTGTTCATTTCATGTATGCGCGAAATGCCTTAGAAATGGCTTTAAAATGGATTTGGAGCATGGAGACGATTATCTCGGGATTGCAAGATAACCAAACAAAACTTTTAGTGGATTTCTACTTATTTTATTAAATATCATCTCCACCAAACAGGACAAGCTTGCATGTGTTATAGTTTTGGAGAAAAATGTGTTCATTTCATGTATGCGCGAAATGCCTTTGAAATGGCTTTAAAATGGATTTGGAGCATGGAGACGATTATCTCGGGATTGCAAGATAACCAAACAAAACTTTTAGTGGATTTCTACTTATTTTATTAAATATAATCTCCACCAAACAGGACAAGCTTGCATCTGTTATAGTTTTGGAGAAAAATGTGTTCATTTCATGTATGCGCGAAATGCCTTAAAAATGGCTTTAAAATGGATTTGGAGCATGGAGACGATTATCTCGGGATTGCAAGATAACCAAACAAAACTTTTAGTGGATTTCTACTTATTTTATTAAATATCATCTCCACCAAACAGGACAAGCTTGCATCTGTTATAGTTTTGGAGAAAAATGTGTTCATTTCATGTATGCGCGAAATGCCTTAAAAATGGCTTTAAAATGGATTTGGAGCATGGAGACGATTATCTCGGGATTGCAAGATAACCAAACAAAACTTTTAGTGGATTTCTACTTATTTTATTAAATATCATCTCCACCAAACAGGACAAGCTTGCATGTGTTATAGTTTTGGAGAAAAATGTGTTCATTTCATGTATGCGCGAAATGCCTTAAAAATGGCTTTAAAATGGATTTGGAGCATGGAGACGATTCTCGTCGGATTGCAAGATAACCAAACAAAACTTTTAGTGGATTTCTACTTATTTTATTAAATATCATCTCCACCAAACAGGACAAGCTTGCATCTGTTATAGTTTTGGAGAAAAATGTGTTCATTTCATGTATGCGCGAAATGCCTTAAAAATGGCTTTAAAATGGATTTGGAGCATGGAGACGATTATCTCGGGATTGCAAGATAACCAAACAAAACTTTTAGTGGATTTCTACTTATTTTATTAAATATCATCTCCACCAAACAGAACAAGCTTGCATCTGTTATAGTTTTGGAGAAAAATGTGTTCATTTCATGTATGCGCGAAATGCCTTAAAATGGCTTTAAAATGGATTTGGAGCATGGAGACGATTATCTCGGGATTGCAAGATAACCAAACAAAACTTTTAGTGGATTTCTACTTATTTTATTAAATATCATCTCCACCAAACAGGACAAGCTTGCATCTGTCATAGTTTTGGAGAAAAATGTGTTCATTTCATGTATGCGCGAAATGCCTTAAAAATGGCTTTAAAATGGATTTGGAGCATGGAGACGATTATCTCGGGATTGCAAGATAACCAAACAAAACTTTTAGTGGATTTCTACTTATTTTATTAAATATCATCTCCACCAAACAGGACAAGCTTGCATCTGTTATAGTTTTGGAGAAAAATGTGTTCATTTCATGTATGCGCGAAATGCCTTAAAAATGGCTTTAAAATGGATTTGGAGCATGGAGACGATTATCTCGGGATTGCAAGATAACCAAACAAAACTTTTAGTGGATTTCTACTTATTTTATTAAATATCATCTCCACCAAACAGGACAAGCTTGCATCTGTTATAGTTTTGGAGAAAAATGTGTTCATTTCATGTATGCGCGAAATGCCTTAAAAATGGCTTTAAAATGGATTTGGAGCATGGAGACGATTATCTCGGGATTGCAATATAACCAAACAAAACTTTTAGTGGATTTCTACTTATTTTATTAAATATCATCTCCACCAAACAGGACAAGCTTGCATCTGTTATAGTTTTGGAGAAAAATGTGTTCATTTCATGTATGCGCGAAATGCCTTAAAAATGGCTTTAAAATGGATTTGGAGCATGGAGACGATTATCTCGGGATTGCAAGATAACCAAACAAAACTTTTAGTGGATTTCTACTTATTTTATTAAATATCATCTCCACCAAACAGGACAAGCTTGCATCTGTTATAGTTTTGGAGAAAAATGTGTTCATTTCATGTATGCGCGAAATGCCTTAAAAATGGCTTTAAAATGGATTTGGAGCATGGAGACGATTATCTCGGGATTGCAAGATAACCAAACAAAACTTTTAGTGGATTTCTACTTATTTTATTAAATATCATCTCCACCAAACAGGACAAGCTTGCATCTGTTATAGTTTTGGAGAAAAATGTGTTCATTTAATGTATGCGCGAAATGCCTTAAAAATGGCTTTAAAATGGATTTGGAGCATGGAGACGATTATCTCGGGATTGCAAGATAACCAAACAAAACTTTTAGTGGATTTCTACTTATTTTATTAAATATCATCTCCACCAAACAGGACAAGCTTGCATCTGTTATAGTTTTGGAGAAAAATGTGTTCATTTCATTTATGCGCGAAATGCCTTAAAAATGGCTTTAAAATGGATTTGGAGCATGGAGACGATTATCTCGGGATTGCAAGATAACCAAACAAAACTTTTAGTGGATTTCTACTTATTTTATTAAATATCATCTCCACCAAACAGGACAAGCTTGCATCTGTTATAGTTTTGGAGAAAAATGTGTTCATTTCATGTATGCGCGAAATGCCTTAAAAATGGCTTTAAAATGGATTTGGAGCATGGAGACGATTATCTCGGGATTGCAAGATAACCAAACAAAACTTTTAGTGGATTTCTACTTATTTTATTAAATATCATCTCCACCAAACAGGACAAGCTTGCATCTGTTATAGTTTTGGAGAAAAATGTGTTCATTTCATGTATGCGCGAAATGCCTTAAAAATGGCTTTAAAATGGATTTGGAGCATGGAGACGATTATCTCGGGATTGCAAGATAACCAAACAAAACTTTAAGTGGATTTCTACTTATTTTATTAAATATCATCTCCACCAAACAGGACAAGCTTGCATCTGTTATAGTTTTGGAGAAAAATGTGTTCATTTCATGTATGCGCGAAATGCCTTAAAAATGGCTTTAAAATGGATTTGGAGCATGGAGACGATTATCTCGGGATTGCAATATAACCAAACAAAACTTTTAGTGGATTTCTACTTATTTTATTAAATATCATCTCCACCAAACAGGACAAGCTTGCATCTGTTATAGTTTTGGAGAAAAATGTGTTCATTTCATGTATGCGCGAAATGCCTTAAAAATGGCTTTAAAATGGATTTGGAGCATGGAGACGATTATCTCGGGATTGCAAGATAACCAAACAAAACTTTTAGTGGATTTCTACTTATTTTATTAAATATCATCTCCACCAAACAGGACAAGCTTGCATCTGTTATAGTTTTGGAGAAAAATGTGTTCATTTCATGTATGCGCGAAATGCCTTAAAAATGGCTTTAAAATGGATTTGGAGCATGGAGACGATTATCTCGGGATTGCAAGATAACCAAACAAAACTTTTAGTGGATTTCTACTTATTTTATTAAATATCATCTCCACCAAACAGGACAAGCTTGCATCTGTTATAGTTTTGGAGAAAAATGTGTTCATTTCATGTATGCGCGAAATGCCTTAAAAATGGCTTTAAAATGGATTTGGAGCATGGAGACGATTATCTCGGGATTGCAAGATAACCAAACAAAACTTTTAGTGGATTTCTACTTATTTTATTAAATATCATCTCCACCAAACAGGACAAGCTTGCATCTGTTATAGTTTTGGAGAAAAATGTGTTCATTTCATGTATGCGCGAAATGCCTTAAAAATGGCTTTAAAATGGATTTGGAGCATGGAGACGATTATCTCGGGATTGCAAGATAACCAAACAAAACTTTTAGTGGATTTCTACTTATTTTATTAAATATCATCTCCACCAAACAGGACAAGCTTGCATCTGTTATAGTTTTGGAGAAAAATGTGTTCATTTCATGTATGCGCGAAATGCCTTAAAAATGGCTTTAAAATGGATTTGGAGCATGGAGACGATTATCTCGGATTGCAAGATAACCAAACAAAACTTTTAGTGGATTTCTACTTATTTTATTAAATATCATCTCCACCAAACAGGACAAGCTTGCATCTGTTATAGTTTTGGAGAAAAATGTGTTCATTTCATGTATGCGCGAAATGCCTTAAAAATGGCTTTAAAATGGATTTGGAGCATGGAGACGATTATCTCGGGATTGCAAGATAACCAAACAAAACTTTTAGTGGATTTCTACTTATTTTATTAAATATCATCTCCACCAAACAGGACAAGCTTGCATCTGTTATAGTTTTGGAGAAAAATGTGTTCATTTCATGTATGCGCGAAATGCCTTAAAAATGGCTTTAAAATGGATTTGGAGCATGGAGACGATTATCTCGGGATTGCAAGATAACCAAACAAAACTTTTAGTGGATTTCTACTTATTTTATTAAATATCATCTCCACCAAACAGGACAAGCTTGCATCTGTTATAGTTTTGGAGAAAAATGTGTTCATTTCATGTATGCGCGAAATGCCTTAAAAATGGCTTTAAAATGGATTTGGAGCATGGAGACGATTATCTCGGGATTGCAAGATAACCAAACAAAACTTTTAGTGGATTTCTACTTATTTTATTAAATATCATCTCCACCAAACAGGACAAGCTTGCATCTGTTATAGTTTTGGAGAAAAATGTGTTCATTTCATGTATGCGCGAAATGCCTTAAAAATGGCTTTAAAATGGATTTGGAGCATGGAGACGATTATCTCGGGATTGCAAGATAACCAAACAAAACTTTTAGTGGATTTCTAATTATTTTATTAAATATCATCTCCACCAAACAGGACAAGCTTGCATCTGTTATAGTTTTGGAGAAAAATGTGTTCATTTCATGTATGCGCGAAATGCCTTAAAAATGGCTTTAAAATGGATTTGGAGCATGGAGACGATTATCTCGGGATTGCAAGATAACCAAACAAAACTTTTAGTGGATTTCTACTTATTTTATTAAATATCATCTCCACCAAACAGGACAAGCTTGCATCTGTTATAGTTTTGGAGAAAAATGTGTTCATTTCATGTATGCGCGAAATGCCTTAAAAATGGCTTTAAAATGGATTTGGAGCATGGAGACGATTATCTCGGGATTGCAAGATAACCAAACAAAACTTTAGTGGATTTCTACTTATTTTATTAAATATCATCTCCACCAAACAGGACAAGCTTGCATCTGTTATAGTTTTGGAGAAAAATGTGTTCATTTCATGTATGCGCGAAATGCCTTAAAAATGGCTTTAAAATGGATTTGGAGCATGGAGACGATTATCTCGGGATTGCAAGATAACCAAACAAAACTTTTAGTGGATTTCTACTTATTTTATTAAATATCATCTCCACCAAACAGGACAAGCTTGCATCTGTTATAGTTTTGGAGAAAAATGTGTTCATTTCATGTATGCGCGAAATGCCTTAAAAATGGCTTTAAAATGGATTTGGAGCATGGAGACGATTATCTCGGGATTGCAAGATAACCAAACAAAACTTTTAGTGGATTTCTACTTATTTTATTAAATATCATCTCCACCAAACAGGACAAGCTTGCATCTGTTATAGTTTTGGAGAAAAATGTGTTCATTTCATGTATGCGCGAAATGCCTTAAAAATGGCTTTAAAATGGATTTGGAGCATGGAGACGATTATCTCGGGATTGCAAGATAACCAAACAAAACTTTTAGTGGATTTCTACTTATTTTATTAAATATCATCTCCACCAAACAGGACAAGCTTGCATCTGTTATAGTTTTGGAGTAAAATGTGTTCATTTCATGTATGCGCGAAATGCCTTAAAAATGGCTTTAAAATGGATTTGGAGCATGGAGACGATTATCTCGGGATTGCAATATAACCAAACAAAACTTTTAGTGGATTTCTACTTATTTTATTAAATATCATCTCCACCAAACAGGACAAGCTTGCATCTGTTATAGTTTTGGAGAAAAATGTGTTCATTTCATGTATGCGCGAAATGCCTTAAAAATGGCTTTAAAATGGATTTGGAGCATGGAGACGATTATCTCGGGATTGCAAGATAACCAAACAAAACTTTTAGTGGATTTCTACTTATTTTATTAAATATCATCTCCACCAAACAGGACAAGCTTGCATCTGTTAT
>NW_027443018.1:0-64708 GCF_048569485.1 Anomaloglossus baeobatrachus | reverse complement strand
GCTATGTCGGCTGCTGGGTGGCCGCCTATGCCGGCTGCTGTTCGGCCGCCTATGTCGGCTGCTGAGCGGCCGCCTATGCCGGCTGCTGGGTGGCCGCCTATGCCGGCTGCTGGGTGGCCGCCTATGCCGGCTGCTGTTTGGCCGCTTATGCCGGTGGCTGTTTGGCCGCCTATGCCGGCTGCTGTTTGCCGCCTATGTCGGCTGCTGGGTGGCCGGCTATGTCGGCTGCTGGGTGGCCGCCTATGCCGGCTGCTGGGTGGCCGGCTATGTCGGCTGCTGGGTGGCCGCCTATGCCGGCTGCTGTGAGGCCGCCTATGCCGGCTGCTGGGTGGCCGGCTATGCCGGCTGCTGTTTGGCCGCCTATGCCGGCAGCTGGGTGGCCGCCTATGCCGGCTGCTGGGTGGCCGGCTATGCCGGCTGCTGTTTGGCCGCCTATGCCGGCAGCTGGGTGGCCGCCTATGCCGGCTGCTGGGTGGCCGGCTATGTCGGCTGCTGGGTGGCCGCCTATGCCGGCTGCTGTGAGGCCGCCTATGCCGGCTGCTGGGTGGCCGGCTTTGCCGGCTGCTGTTTGGCCGCCTATACCGGCTGCTGAGAGGCCGCCTATGTCGGCTGCTGAGCGGCCGCCTCTGCCGGCTGCTGGGTGGCCGGCTATGTCGGCTGCTGTTTGGCCGCCTATGCCGGCTGCTGGGTGGCCGCCTATGCCGACAGCTGCGTGGCCGCCTATGCCGGCTGCTGTTTGGCCGCCTATGCCGGCTGCTAGGTGGCCGCCTATGCCGGCTGCTGAGTGGCCGCCTATGCCGGCTGCTGTTTGGCCGGCTATGTCGGCTGCTGTTTGGCCGCCTATGCCGGCTGCTGGGTGGCCGCCTATGCCGGCAGCTGCGTGGCCGCCTATGCCGGCTGCTGTTTGGCCGCCTATGCCGGCTGCTAGGTGGCCGCCTATGCCGGCTGCTGAGTGGCCGCCTATGCCGGCTCCTGTTTGGCCACCTATGTCGGCTGCTGAGTGGCCGCCTATGCCGGCAGCTGGGTGGCCGGCTATGCCGGCTGCTGTTTGGCCGCCTATGCCGGCAGCTGGGTGGCCGCCTATGCCGGCTGCTGGGTGGCCGGCTATGTCGGCTGCTGTGAGGCCGCCTATGCCGGCTGCTGGGTGGCCGGCTTTGCCGGCTGCTGTTTGGCCGCCTATGCCGGCTGCTGAGAGGCCGCCTATGTCGGCTGCTGAGCGGCCGCCTATGCCGGCTGCTGGGTGGCCGGCTATGTCGGCTGCTGTTTGGCCGCCTATGCCGGCTGCTGGGTGGCCGCCTATGCCGACAGCTGCGTGGCCGCCTATGCCGGCTGCTGTTTGGCCGCCTATGCCGGCTGCTAGGTGGCCGCCTATGCCGGCGGCTGAGTGACCGCCTATGCCGGCTGCTGTTTGGCCGCCTACGCCCGCTGCTGGGTGGCCGCCTACGCCGGCAGCTGCGTGGCCGCCTATGCCGGCTGCTGTTTGGCCGCCTATGCCGGCTGCTAGGTGGCCACCTATGCCGGCTGCTGAGTGGCCGCCTATGCCGGCTGCTGTTTGGCCGCCTATGTCGGCTGCTGAGTGGCCGCCTATGCCGGCTGCTGGGTGGCCGGCTATGTCGGCTGCTGGGTGGCCGCCTATGCCGGCTGCTGTTCGGCCGCCTATGTCGGCTGCTGAGCGGCCGCCTATGCTGGCAGCTGCTTGGCCGCCTATGCCGGCTGCTGTTTGGCCGCCTATGCCGGCTGCTAGGTGGCCGCCTATGCCGGCTGTTGAGTGGCCGCCTATGCCGGCTGCTGTTTGGCCACCTATGTCGGCTGCTGAGTGGCCGCCTATGCCGGCTGCTGGGTGGCCGGCTATGTCGGCTGCTGTTTGGCCGCCTATGCCGGCTGCTTGGTGGCCGGCTATGCCGGCTGCTGGGTGGCCGCCTATGCCGGCTGCTGTGAGGCCGCCTATGCCGGCTGCTGGGTGGCCGCCTATGCCGGCTGCTGGGTGGCCGCCTATGCCGGCTACTGGGTGGCCGGAGATGTCGGCTGCTGTTTGGCAGCCTATGCCGGATGCTGGGGGCCACCTATGCCGGCCGCTGGGTGGCCGCCTGTGCCGGCCGCTGGGGTGGCCGCCTATGCCGGCCGCTGGTGGCCGCCTATGCCGGCCGCTGGGTGGCCGCCTATGCCGGCCGCTGGGTGGCCGGCTATGTCGGCCGCTGGGTGGCCGCCTATGCCGGCTGCTGTTCGGCCGCCTATGTCGGCTGCTGAGGGGCCGCCTATGTCGGCTGCTGAGCTGCCGCCTATGCCGGCTGCTGTTTGGCCGCCTATGCTGGCTGCTGGGTGGCCGCCTATGCCGGCTGCTGTTTGGCCGCTTATGCCGGCTGCTGTTTGGCCGCCTATGCCGGCTGCTGTTTGGCCGCCTATGTCGGCTGCTGAGCGGCCGCCTATGTTGGGTGCTGAGCGGCCGCCTATGCCGGCTGCTGGGTGGCCGGTTATGTCGGCTGCTGTTTGGCCGCCTATGCCGGCAGCTGCGTGGCCGCCTATGCCGGCTGCTGTTTGTCCGCCTATGCCGGCTGCTAGGTGGCCGCCTATGCCGGCTGCTGAGTGGCCGCCTATGCCGGCTGCTGTTTGGCCACCTATGTTGGCTGCTGAGTGGCCGCCTATGCCGGCTGCTGGGTGGCCGGCTATGTCGGCTGCTGGGTGGCTGCCTATGCCGGCTGCTGTGAGGCCGCCTTTGCCGGCTGCTGGGTGGCCGGCTATGCCGGCTGCTGTTTGGCCGCCTATGCCGGCAGCTGGGTGGCCGCCTATGCCGGCTGCTGGGTGGCCGGCTATGCCGGCAGCTGTTTGGCCGCCTATGCCGGCAGCTGGGTGGCCGCCTATGCCGGCTGCTGGGTGGCCGGCTATGTCGGCTGCTGGGTGGCCGCCTATGCCGTCTGCTGTGAGGCCGCCTATGCCGGCTGCTGGGTGGCCGGCTTTGCCGGCTGCTGTTTGGCCGCCTATGCCGGCTGCTGAGAGGCCGCCTATGTCGGCTGCTGAGCGGCCGCCTATGCCGGCTGCTGGGTGGCCGGCTATGTCGGCTGCTGTTTGGCCGCCTATGCCGGCTGCTGGGTGGCCGCCTATGCCGGCTGCTGAGTGGCCGCCTATGCCGGCTGCTGTTTGGCCGCCTATGCCGGCTGCTGGGTGGCCGCCTATGCCGGCAGCTGCGTGGCCGCCTATGCCGGCTGCTGTTTGGCCGCCTATGCCGGCTGCTAGGTGGCCACCTATGTCGGCTGCTGAGTGGCCGCCTATGCCGGCTGCTGGGTGGCCGGCTATGTCGGCTGCTGGGTGGCCGCCTATGCCGGCTGCTGTTCGGCTGCCTATGTCGGCTGCTGAGCGGCCGCCTATGCCGGCTGCTGTTTGGCCGCCTATGCCGGCTGCTGGGTGGCCGCCTATGCCGGCTGCTGTTTATCCGCTTATGCCGGTGGCTGTTTGGCCGCCTATGCCGGCTGCTGTTTGCCGCCTATGTCGGCTGCTGGGTGGCCGGCTATGTCGGGTGCTGGGTGGCCGCCTATGCCGGCTGCTGGGTGGCCGGCTATGTCGGCTGCTGGGTGGCCGCCTATGCCGGCTGCTGTGAGGCCGCCTATGCCGGCTGCTGGGTGGCCGGCTATGCCGGCTGCTGTTTGGCCGCCTATGCCGGCAGCTGGGTGGCCGCCTATGCCGGCTGCTGGGTGGCCGGCTATGCCGGCTGCTGTTTTGGCCGCCTATGCCGGCAGCTGGGTGGCCGCCTATGCCGGCTGCTGGGTGGCCGGCTATGTCGGCTGCTGGGTGGCCGCCTATGCCGGCTGCTGTGAGGCCGCCTATGCCGGCTGCTGGGTGGCCGGCTTTGCCGGCTGCTGTTTGGCCGCCTATGCCGGCTGCTGAGAGGCCGCCTATGTCGGCTGCTGAGCGGCCGCCTATGCCGGCTGCTGGGTGGCCGGCTATGTCGGCTGCTGTTTGGCCGCCTATGCCGGCTGCTGGGTGGCCGCCTATGCCGACAGCTGCGTGGCCGCCTATGCCGGCTGCTGTTTGGCCGCCTATGCCGGCTGCTAGGTGGCCGCCTATGCCGGCTGCTGAGTGGCCGCCTATGCCGGCTGCTGTTTGGCCGCCTATGCCGGCTGCTGGGTGGCCGCCTATGCCGGCAGCTGCGTGGCCGCCTATGCCGGCTGCTGTTTGGCCGCCTATGCCGGCTGCTAGGTGGCCACCTATGCCGGCTGCTGAGTGGCCGCCTATGCCGGCTGCTGTTTGGCCGCCTATGTCGGCTGCTGAGTGGCCGCCTATGCCGGCTGCTGGGTGGCCGGCTATGCCGGCTGCTGGGTGGCCGCCTATGCCGGCTGCTGTTCGGCCGCCTATGTCGGCTGCTGAGCGGCCGCCTATGCCGGCTGCTGTTTGGCCGCCTATGCCGGCTGCTGGGTGGCCGCCTATGCCGACAGCTGCGTGGCCGCCTATGCCGGCTGCTGTTTGGCCGCCTATGCCGGCTGCTAGGTGGCCGCCTATGCCGGCTGCTGAGTGGCCGCCTATGCCGGCTGCTGTTTGGCCGGCTATGTCGGCTGCTGTTTGGCCGCCTATTGCCGGCTGCTGGGTGGCCGCCTATGCCGGCAGCTGCGTGGCCGCCTATGCCGGCTGCTGTTTGGCCGCCTATGCCGGCTGCTAGGTGGCCGCCTATGCCGGCTGCTGAGTGGCCGCCTATGCCGGCTCCTGTTTGGCCACCTATGTCGGCTGCTGAGTGGCCGCCTATGCCGGCAGCTGGGTGGCCGGCTATGCCGGCTGCTGTTTGGCCGCCTATGCCGGCAGCTGGGTGGCCGCCTATGCCGGCTGCTGGGTGGCCGGCTATGTCGGCTGCTGTGAGGCCGCCTATGCCGGCTGCTGGGTGGCCGGCTTTGCCGGCTGCTGTTTGGCCGCCTATGCCGGCTGCTGAGAGGCCGCCTATGTCGGCTGCTGAGCGGCCGCCTATGCCGGCTGCTGGGTGGCCGGCTATGTCGGCTGCTGTTTGGCCGCCTATGCCGGCTGCTGGGTGGCCGCCTATGCCGACAGCTGCGTGGCCGCCTATGCCGGCTGCTGTTTGGCCGCCTATGCCGGCTGCTAGGTGGCCGCCTATGCCGGCGGCTGAGTGACCGCCTATGCCGGCTGCTGTTTGGCCGCCTACGCCCGCTGCTGGGTGGCCGCCTACGCCGGCAGCTGCGTGGCCGCCTATGCCGGCTGCTGTTTGGCCGCCTATGCCGGCTGCTAGGTGGCCACCTATGCCGGCTGCTGAGTGGCCGCCTATGCCGGCTGCTGTTTGGCCGCCTATGTCGGCTGCTGAGTGGCCGCCTATGCCGGCTGCTGGGTGGCCGGCTATGTCGGCTGCTGGGTGGCCGCCTATGCCGGCTGCTGTTCGGCCGCCTATGTCGGCTGCTGAGCGGCCGCCTATGCTGGCAGCTGCTTGGCCGCCTATGCCGGCTGCTGTTTGGCCGCCTATGCCGGCTGCTAGGTGGCCGCCTATGCCGGCTGTTGAGTGGCCGCCTATGCCGGCTGCTGTTTGGCCACCTATGTCGGCTGCTGAGTGGCCGCCTATGCCGGCTGCTGCGTGGCCGCCTATGCCGGCTGCTGTTTGGCCGCCTATGCCGGCTGCTAGGTGGCCACCTATGCCGGCTGCTGAGTGGCCGCCTATGCCGGCTGCTGTTTGGCCGCCTATGTCGGCTGCTGAGTGGCCGCCTATGCCGGCTGCTGGGTGGCCGGCTATGCCGGCTGCTGGGTGGCCGCCTATGCCGGCTGCTGTTCGGCCGCCTATGTCGGCTGCTGAGCGGCCGCCTATGCCGGCTGCTGTTTGGCCGCCTATGCCGGCTGCTGGGTGGCCGCCTATGCCGGCTGCTGTTTGGCCGCTTATGCCGGCGGCTGTTTGGCCGCCTATGCCGGCTGCTGTTTGCCGCCTATGTCGGCTGCTGAGTGGCCGCCTATGTTGGCTGCTGAGCGGCCGCCTATGCCGGCTGCTGGGTGGCCGGCTATGTCGGCTGCTGTTTGGCCGCCTATGCCGACAGCTGCGTGGCCGCCTATGCCGGCTGCTGTTTGTCCTCCTATGCCGGCTGCTAGGTGGCCGCCTATGCCGGCTGCTGAGTGGCCGCCTATGCCGGCTGCTGTTTGGCCACCTATGTTGGCTGCTGAGTGGCCGCCTATGCCGGCTGCTGGGTGGCCGGCTATGTCGGCTGCTGGGTGGCCGCCTATGCCGGCTGCTGTGAGGCCGCCTATGCCGGCTGCTGGGTGGCCGGCTTTGCCGGCTGCTGTTTGGCCGCCTATGCCGGCAGCTGGGTGGCCGCCTATGCCAGCTGCTGTTTGGCTGCCTATGCCGGCTGCTAGGTGGCCGCCTATGCCGGCTGCTGAGTGGCCGTCTATGCCGGCTGCTGTTTGGCCGGCTATGTCGGCTGCTGTTTGGCCGCCTATGCCGGCTGCTGGGTGGCCGCCTATGCCGGCTGCTGGGTGGCCGGCTATGCCGGCTGCTGGGTGGCCGGCTATGTCGGCTGCTGGGTGGCCGCCTATGCCGGCTGCTGGGTGGCCGGCTATGCCGGCTGCTGTTTGGCCGCCTATGCCGGCTCCTGTTTGGCCGCCTGTCGGCTGCTGAGCGGCTGCCTATGCCGGCTGCTGGGTGGCCGCCTATGCCGGCTGCTGTGAGGCCGCCTATGCCGGCTGCTGGGTGGCCGGCTATGTCGGCTGCTGGGTGGCCGCCTATGCCGGCTGCTGGGTGGCCGGCTATGCCGGCTGCTGGGTGGCCGGCTATGTCGGCTGCTGGGTGGCCGCCTATGCCGGCTGCTGTTTGGCAGCCTATGCCGGCTCCTGTTTGGCCGCCTGTCGGCTGCTGAGCGGCTGCCTATGCCGGCTGCTGGGTGGCCGGCTATGTCGGCTGCTGGGTGGCTGCCTATGCCAGCTGTTGAGTGGCCGCCTATGCCGGCTGCTGGGTGGCCGGCTATGCCGGCTGCTGTTTGACCGCCTATGCCGGCAGCTGGGCGGCCGCCCATGCCGGCTGCTGGGCGGCCGCCTATGCCGGCTGCTGAGCGACCGCCTATGCCGGCTGCTGGGTGGCCGCCTATGTCGGCTGCTGAGAGGCCGCCTATGTCGGCTGCTGAGCGGCCGCCTATGCCGGTAGCTGGGTGGCCAGCTATGCCGGCTGCTGAGAGGCCGCCTATGTCGGCTGCTGAGCGGCCGCTTATGCCGGTAGCTGGGTGGCCAGCTATGTCGGGTGCTGTTTGGCCGCCTATGCCGGCTGCTGAGAGGCCGCCTATGCCGGCTGCTGGGTGGCCGGCTATGTCGACTTCTGTTTGGCCGCCTATGCCGGCTGCTGGGCGGCCGCCTATGCCGGCAGCTGCGTGGCCGCCTATGCCGGCTGCTGTTTGGCCACCTATGTCGGCTGCTGTTTGGCCGCCTATGCCGGCTGCTAGGTGGCCGCCTATCCCGGCTGCTGTTTGGCCGCCTATGCCGGCTGCTAGGTGCCCCCCTATAACGGCTGCTGAGTGGCCGCCTATGCCGGCTGCTGTTTGGCCACCTATGTCGGCTGCTGTTTGGCAGCCTATGCCGGATGCTGGGGGCCGCCTATGCCGGCTGCTGAGCGGCCGCCTATGCCGGCTGCTGGGTGGCCGCCTATGCCGGCTGCTGAGAGGCCGCCTATGTCGGCTGCTGAGCGGCCGCCTATGCCGGTAGCTGGGTGGCCAGCTATGTCGGCTGCTGTTTGGCCGCCTATGCCGGCTGCTGAGAGGCCGCCTATGTCGGCTGCTGAGCGGCCGCCTATGCCGGCTGCTGGGTGGCCGGCTATGTCGGCTGCTGTTTGGCCGCCTATGCCGGCTGCTGGGTGGCCGGCTATGCCGGCTGCTGGGTGGCCGCCTATGCCGGCTGCTGTGAGGCCGCCTATGCCGGCTGCTGGTTGGCCGCCTATGCCGGCTGCTGGGTGGCCGCCTATGCCGGCTACTGGGTGGCCGCCTATGCCGGCTACTGGGTGGCCGGAGATGTCGGCTGCTGTTTGGCAGCCTATGCCGGATGCTGGGGGCCACCAATGCCGGCCGCTGGGTGGCCGCCTGTGCCGGCCGCTGGGTGGCCGCCTATGCCGGCCGCTGAGTGGCCGCCTATGCCGGCCGCTGAGTGGCCGCCTATGCCGGCCGCTGGGTGGCCGGCTATGCCGGCTGCTGTTCGGCCGCCTATGTCGGCTGCTGAGCGGCCGCCTATGTCGGCTGCTGAGCGGCCGCCTATGCCGGCTGCTGTTTGGCCACCTATGTTGGCTGCTGAGTGGCCGCCTATGCCGGCTGCTGGGTGGCCGGCTATGTCGGCTGCTGGGTGGCCGCCTATGCCGGCTGCTGTGAGGCCGCCTATGCCGGCTGCTGGGTCGCCGGCTTTGCCGGCTGCTGTTTGGCCGCCTATGCCGGCAGCTGGGTGGCCGCCTATGCCAGCTGCTGTTTGGCTGCCTATGCCGGCTGCTAGGTGGCCGCCTATGCCGGCTGCTGAGTGGCCGTCTATGCCGGCTGCTGTTTGGCCGGCTATGTCGGCTGCTGTTTGGCCGCCTATGCCGGCTGCTGGGTGGCCGCCTATGCCGGCTGCTGGGTGGCCGGCTATGCCGGCTGCTGGGTGGCCGGCTATGTCGGCTGCTGGGTGGCCGCCTATGCCGGCTGCTGGGTGGCCGGCTATGCCGGCTGCTGTTTGGCCGCCTATGCCGGCTCCTGTTTGGCCGCCTGTCGGCTGCTGAGCGGCTGCCTATGCCGGCTGCTGGGTGGCCGCCTATGCCGGCTGCTGTGAGGCCGCCTATGCCGGCTGCTGGGTGGCCGGCTATGTCGGCTGCTGGGTGGCCGCCTATGCCGGCTGCTGGGTGGCCGGCTATGCCGGCTGCTGGGTGGCCGGCTATGTCGGCTGCTGGGTGGCCGCCTATGCCGGCTGCTGTTTGGCAGCCTATGCCGGCTCCTGTTTGGCCGCCTGTCGGCTGCTGAGCGGCTGCCTATGCCGGCTGCTGGGTGGCCGGCTATGTCGGCTGCTGGGTGGCTGCCTATGCCAGCTGTTGAGTGGCCGCCTATGCCGGCTGCTGGGTGGCCGGCTATGCCGGCTGCTGTTTGACCGCCTATGCCGGCAGCTGGGCGGCCGCCTATGCCGGCTGCTGGGCGGCCGCCTATGCCGGCTGCTGAGCGACCGCCTATGCCGGCTGCTGGGTGGCCGCCTATGTCGGCTGCTGAGAGGCCGCCTATGTCGGCTGCTGAGCGGCCGCCTATGCCGGTAGCTGGGTGGCCAGCTATGCCGGCTGCTGAGAGGCCGCCTATGTCGGCTGCTGAGCGGCCGCTTATGCCGGTAGCTGGGTGGCCAGCTATGTCGGGTGCTGTTTGGCCGCCTATGCCGGCTGCTGAGAGGCCGCCTATGCCGGCTGCTGGGTGGCCGGCTATGTCGACTTCTGTTTGGCCGCCTATGCCGGCTGCTGGGCGGCCGCCTATGCCGGCAGCTGCGTGGCCGCCTATGCCGGCTGCTGTTTGGCCACCTATGTCGGCTGCTGTTTGGCCGCCTATGCCGGCTGCTAGGTGGCCGCCTATCCCGGCTGCTGTTTGGCCGCCTATGCCGGCTGCTAGGTGCCCCCCTATAACGGCTGCTGAGTGGCCGCCTATGCCGGCTGCTGTTTGGCCACCTATGTCGGCTGCTGTTTGGCAGCCTATGCCGGATGCTGGGGGCCGCCTATGCCGGCTGCTGAGCGGCCGCCTATGCCGGCTGCTGGGTGGCCGCCTATGCCGGCTGCTGAGAGGCCGCCTATGTCGGCTGCTGAGCGGCCGCCTATGCCGGTAGCTGGGTGGCCAGCTATGTCGGCTGCTGTTTGGCCGCCTATGCCGGCTGCTGAGAGGCCGCCTATGTCGGCTGCTGAGCGGCCGCCTATGCCGGCTGCTGGGTGGCCGGCTATGTCGGCTGCTGTTTGGCCGCCTATGCCGGCTGCTGGGTGGACGCCTATGCCGGCAGCTGCTTGGCCGCCTATGCCGGCTGCTTTTTGGCCGCCTATGCCGGCTGCTAGGTGGCCGCCTATGCCGGCTGTTAAGTGGCCGCCTATGCCGGCTGCTGTTTGGCCACCTATGTCGGCTGCTGAGTGGCCGCCTATGCCGGCTGCTGGGTGGCCGGCTATGTCGGCTGCTGTTTGGCCGCCTATGCCGGCTGCTGGGTGGCCGGCTATGCCGGCTGCTGGGTGGCCGCCTATGCCGGCTGCTGTGAGGCCGCCTATGCCGGCTGCTGGTTGGCCGCCTATGCCGGCTGCTGGGTGGCCGCCTATGCCGGCTACTGGGTGGCCGCCTATGCCGGCTACTGGGTGGCCGGAGATGTCGGCTGCTGTTTGGCAGCCTATGCCGGATGCTGGGGGCCACCAATGCCGGCCGCTGGGTGGCCGCCTGTGCCGGCCGCTGGGTGGCCGCCTATGCCGGCCGCTGAGTGGCCGCCTATGCCGGCCGCTGAGTGGCCGCCTATGCCGGCCGCTGGGTGGCCGGCTATGCCGGCTGCTGTTCGGCCGCCTATGTCGGCTGCTGAGCGGCCGCCTATGTCGGCTGCTGAGCGGCCGCCTATGCCGGCTGCTGTTTGGCCGCCTATGCCGGCTGCTGGGTGGCCGCCTATGCCGGCTGCTGGGTGGCCGCCTATGCCGGCTGCTGTTTGGCCGCCTATGCCGGCTGCTGTTTGGCCGCCTATGTCGGCTGCTGAGCGGCCGCCTATGCCGGCTGCTAGTTGGCCACCTATGCCGGCTGCTGAGTGGCCGCCTATGCCGGCTGCTGTTTGGCCACCTATGTCGGCTGCTGAGTGGCCGCCTATGCCGGCTGCTGGGTGGCCGGCTATGTCGGCTGCTGGGTGGCCGCCTATGCCGGCTGCTGTTCGGCTGCCTATGTCGGCTGCTGAGCGGCCGCCTATGCCGGCTGCTGTTTGGCCGCCTATGCCGGCTGCTGGGTGGCCGCCTATGCCGGCTGCTGTTTATCCGCTTATGCCGGTGGCTGTTTGGCCGCCTATGCTGGCTGCTGTTTGCCGCCTATGTCGGCTGCTGGGTGGCCGGCTATGTCGGGTGCTGGGTGGCCGCCTATGCCGGCTGCTGGGTGGCCGGCTATGTCGGCTGCTGGGTGGCCGCCTATGCCGGCTGCTGTGAGGCCGCCTATGCCGGCTGCTGGGTGGCCGGCTATGCCGGCTGCTGTTTGGCCGCCTATGCCGGCAGCTGGGTGGCCGCCTATGCCGGCTGCTGGGTGGCCGGCTATGCCGGCTGCTGTTTGGCCGCCTATGCCGGCAGCTGGGTGGCCGCCTATGCCGGCTGCTGGGTGGCCGGCTATGTCGGCTGCTGGGTGGCCGCCTATGCCGGCTGCTGTGAGGCCGCCTATGCCGGCTGCTGGGTGGCCGGCTTTGCCGGCTGCTGTTTGGCCGCCTATGCCGGCTGCTGAGAGGCCGCCTATGTCAGCTGCTGAGCGGCCGCCTATGCCGGCTGCTGGGTGGCCGGCTATGTCGGCTGCTGTTTGGCCGCCTATGCCGGCTGCTGGGTGGCCGCCTATGCCGACAGCTGCGTGGCCGCCTATGCCGGCTGCTGTTTGGCCGCCTATGCCGGCTGCTAGGTGGCCGCCTATGCCGGCTGCTGAGTGGCCGCCTATGCCGGCTGCTGTTTGGCCGCCTATGCCGGCTGCTGGGTGGCCGCCTATGCCGGCAGCTGCGTGGCCGCCTATGCCGGCTGCTGTTTGGCCGCCTATGCCGGCTGCTAGGTGGCCACCTATGCCGGCTGCTGAGTGGCCGCCTATGCCGGCTGCTGTTTGGCCGCCTATGTCGGCTGCTGAGTGGCCGCCTATGCCGGCTGCTGGGTGGCCGGCTATGCCGGCTGCTGGGCGGCCGCCTATGCCGGCTGCTGTTCGGCCGCCTATGTCGGCTGCTGAGCGGCCGCCTATGCCGGCTGCTGTTTGGCCGCCTATGCCGGCTGCTGGGTGGCCGCCTATGCCGGCTGCTGTTTGGCCGCTTATGCCGGCGGCTGTTTGGCCGCCTATGCCGGCTGCTGTTTGCCGCCTATGTCGGCTGCTTAGTGGCCGCCTATGTTGGCTGCTGAGCGGCCGCCTATGCCGGCTGTTGGGTGGCCGGCTATGTCGGCTGCTGTTTGGCCGCCTATGCCGACAGCTGCGTGGCCGCCTATGCCGGCTGCTGTTTGTCCTCCTATGCCGGCTGCTAGGTGGCTGCCTATGCCGGCTGCTGAGTGGCCGCCTATGCCGGCTGCTGTTTGGCCACCTATGTTGGCTGCTGAGTGGCCGCCTATGCCGGCTGCTGGGTGGCCGGCTATGTCGGCTGCTGGGTGGCCGCCTATGCCGGCTGCTGTGAGGCCGCCTATGCCGGCTGCTGGGTGGCCGGCTTTGCCGGCTGCTGTTTGGCCGCCTATGCCGGCAGCTGGGTGGCCGCCTATGCCAGCTGCTGTTTGGCTGCCTATGCCGGCTGCTAGGTGGCCGCCTATGCCGGCTGCTGAGTGGCCGTCTATGCCGGCTGCTGTTTGGCCGGCTATGTCGGCTGCTGTTTGGCCGCCTATGCCGGCTGCTGGGTGGCCGCCTATGCCGGCTGCTGGGTGGCCGGCTATGCCGGCTGCTGGGTGGCCGGCTATGTCGGCTGCTGGGTGGCCGCCTATGCCGGCTGCTGGGTGGCCGGCTATGCCGGCTGCTGTTTGGCCGCCTATGCCGGCTCCTGTTTGGCCGCCTGTCGGCCGCTGAGCGGCTGCCTATGCCGGCTGCTGGGTGGCCGCCTATGCCGGCTGCTGTGAGGCCGCCTATGCCGGCTGCTGGGTGGCCGGCTATGTCGGCTGCTGGGTGGCCGCCTATGCCGGCTGCTGGGTGGCCGGCTATGCCGGCTGCTGGGTGGCCGGCTATGTCGGCTGCTGGGTGGCCGCCTATGCCGGCTGCTGTTTGGCCGCCTATGCCGGCTCCTGTTTGGCCGCCTGTCGGCTGCTGAGCGGCTGCCTATGCCGGCTGCTGGGTGGCCGTCTATGTCGGCTGCTGGGTGGCTGCCTATGCCAGCTGTTGAGTGGCCGCCTATGCCGGCTGCTGGGTGGCCGGCTATGCCGGCTGCTGTTTGACCGCCTATGCCGGCAGCTGGGCGGCCGCCTATGCCGGCTGCTTGGCGGCCGCCTATGCCGGCTGCTGAGCGACCGCCTATGCCGGCTGCTGGGTGGCCGCCTATGTCGGCTGCTGAGAGGCCGCCTATGTCGGCTGCTGAGCGGCCGCCTATGCCGGTAGCTGGGTGGCCAGCTATGCCGGCTGCTGAGAGGCCGCCTATGTCGGCTGCTGAGCGGCCGCTTATGCCGGTAGCTGGGTGGCCAGCTATGTCGGGTGCTGTTTGGCCGCCTATGCCGGCTGCTGAGAGGCCGCCTATGCCGGCTGCTGGGTGGCCGGCTATGTCGACTTCTGTTTGGCCGCCTATGCCGGCTGCTGGGCGGCCGCCTATGCCGGCAGCTGCGTGGCCGCCTATGCCGGCTGCTGTTTGGCCACCTATGTCGGCTGCTGTTTGGCCGCCTATGCCGGCTGCTAGGTGGCCGCCTATCCCGGCTGCTGTTTGGCCGCCTATGCCGGCTGCTAGGTGCCCCCCTATGCCGGCTGCTGAGTGGCCGCCTATGCCGGCTGCTGTTTGGCCACCTATGTCGGCTGCTGTTTGGCAGCCTATGCCGGATGCTGGGGGCCGCCTATGCCGGCTGCTGAGCGGCCGCCTATGCCGGCTGCTGGGTGGCCGCCTATGCCGGCTGCTGAGAGGCCGCCTATGTCGGCTGCTGAGCGGCCGCCTATGCCGGTAGCTGGGTGGCCAGCTATGTCGGCTGCTGTTTGGCCGCCTATGCCGGCTGCTGAGAGGCCGCCTATGTCGGCTGCTGAGCGGCCGCCTATGCCGGCTGCTGGGTGGCCGGCTATGTCGGCTGCTGTTTGGCCGCCTATGCCGGCTGCTGGGTGGACGCCTATGCCGGCAGCTGCTTGGCCGCCTATGCCGGCTGCTGTTTGGCCGCCTATGCCGGCTGCTAGGTGGCCGCCTATGCCGGCTGTTAAGTGGCCGCCTATGCCGGCTGCTGTTCGGCCACCTATGTCGGCTGCTGAGTGGCCGCCTATGCCGGCTGCTGGGTGGCCGGCTATGTCGGCTGCTGTTTGGCCGCCTATGCCGGCTGCTGGGTGGCCGGCTATGCCGGCTGCTGGGTGGCCGCCTATGCCGGCTGCTGTGAGGCCGCCTATGCCGGCTGGTGGTTGGCCGCCTATGCCGGCTGCTGGGTGGCCGCCTATGCCGGCTACTGGGTGGCCGCCTATGCCGGCTACTGGGTGGCCGGAGATGTCGGCTGCTGTTTGGCAGCCTATGCCGGATGCTGGGGGCCACCTATCTAGGCCGCTGGGTGGCCGCCTGTGCCGGCCGCTGGGTGGCCGCCTATGCCGGCCGCTGAGTGGCCGCCTATGCCGGCCGCTGAGTGGCCGCCTATGCCGGCCGCTGGGTGGCCGGCTATGTCGGCTGCTGGGTGGCCGCCTATGCCGGCTGCTGTTCGGCCGCCTATGTCGGCTGCTGAGCGGCCGCCTATGTCGGCTGCTGAGCGGCCGCCTATGCCGGCTGCTGTTTGGCCGCCTATGCCGGCTGCTGGGTGGCCGCCTATGCCGGCTGCTGGGTGGCCGCCTATGCCGGCTGCTGGGTGGCCGCCTATGCCGGCTGCTGGGTGGCCGCCTATGCCGGCTGCTGTTTGGCCGCCTATGCCGGCTGCTGTTTGGCCGCCTATGTCGGCTGCTGAGCGGCCGCCTATGCCGGCTGCTGGGTGGCCGGTTATGTCGGCTGCTGTTTGGCCGCCTATGCCGGCAGCTGCGTGGCCGCCTATGCCGGCTGCTGTTTGTCCGCCTATGCCGGCTGCTAGGTGGCCGCCTATGCCGGATGCTGAGTGGCCGCCTATGCCGGCTGCTGTTTGGCCGGCTATGCCGGCTGCTGAGAGGCCGCCTATGTCGGCTGCTGAGCGTCCGCCTATGCCGGCTGCTGGGTGGCCGGCTATGTCGGCTGCTGTTTGGCCGCCTATGCCGGCTGCTGGGTGGCCGCCTATGCCGACAGCTGCGTGGCCGCCTATGCCGGCTGCTGTTTGGCCGCCTATGCCGGCTGCTAGCTGGCCGCCTATGCCGGCTCCTGAGTGGCCGCCTATGCCGGCTGCTGTTTGGCCGGCTATGTCGGCTGCTGTTTGGCCGCCTATGCCGGCTGCTGGGTGGCCGCCTATGCCGGCAGCTGCGTGGCCGCCTATGCCGGCTGCTGTTTGGCCACCTATGTCGGCTGCTGAGTGGCCGCCTATGCCGGCAGCTGGGTGGCCGGCTATGTCGGCTGCTGGGTGGCCGCCTATGCTGGCTGCTGTTCGGCCGCCTATGTCGGCTGCTGAGCGGCCGCCTATGCCGGCTGCTGTTTGGCCGCCTATGCCGGCTGCTGGGTGGCCGCCTATGCCGGCTGCTGGGTGGCCGCCTATGCCGGCTGCTGTTTGGCCGCTTATGCTGGCGGCTGTTTGGCCGCCTATGCCGGCTGCTGTTTGCCGCCTATGTCGGCTGCTGAGTGGCCGCCTATGTTGGCTGCTGAGCGGCCGCCTATGCCGGCTGCTGGGTGGCCGGCTATGTCGGCTGCTGTTTGGCTGCCTATGCTGGCAGCTGCGTGGCCGCCTATGCCGGCTGCTGTTTGTCCTCCTATGCCGGCTGCTAGGTGGCCGCCTATGCCGGCTGCTGAGTGGCCGCCTATGCCGGCTGCTGTTTGGCCACCTATGTTGGCTGCTGAGTGGCCGCCTATGCCGGCTGCTGGGTGGCCGGCTATGTCGGCTGCTGGGTGGCCGCCTATGCCGGCTGCTGTGAGGCCGCCTATGCCGGCTGCTGGGTGGCCGGCTTTGCCGGCTGCTGTTTGTCCGCCTATGCCGGCAGCTGGGTGGCCGCCTATGCCGGCTGCTGGGTGGCCGCCTATGCCGGCTGCTGTTTGGCCGCTTATGCCGGCTGCTGTTTGGCCGCCTATTCCGGCTGCTGTTTGGCCGCCTATGTCGGCTGCTGAGCGGCCGCCTATGTTGGGTGCTGAGCGGCCGCCTATGCCGGCTGCTGGGTGGCCGGTTATGTCGGCTGCTGTTTGGCCGCCTATGCCGACAGCTGCGTGGCCGCCTATGCCGGCTGCTGTTTGGCCGCCTATGCCGGCTGCTAGGTGGCCGCCTATGCCGGCTGCTGAGTGGCCGCCTATGCCGGCTTCTGTTTGGCCACCTATGTTGGCTGCTGAGTGGCCGCCTATGCCGGCTGCTGGGTGGCCGGCTATGTCGGCTGCTGGGTGGCCGCCTATGCCGGCTGCTGTGAGGCCGCCTATGCCGGCTGCTGGGTGGCCGGCTATGCCGGCTGCTGTTTGGCCGCCTATGCCGGCAGCTGGGTGGCCGCCTATGCCGGCTGCTGGGTGGCCGGCTATGTCGGCTGCTGGGTGGCCCCCTATGCCGGCTGATGAGAGGCCGCCTATGTCGACTGCTGAGCGGCCGCCTATGCCGGCTGCTGGGTGGCCGGCTATGTCGGCTGCTGTTTGGCCGCCTATGCCGGCTGCTGGGTGGCCGCCTATGCCGACAGCTGCGTGGCCGCCTATGCCGGCTGCTGTTTGGCCGCCTATGCCGGCTGCTAGGTGGCCGCCTATGCCGGCTGCTGAGTGGCCGCCTATGTCGGCTGCTGAGTGGCCGCCTATGCCGGCTGCTGGGTGGCCGGCTATGTCGGCTGCTGGGTGGCCGCCTATGCCGGCTGCTGTTCGGCCGCCTATGTCGGCTGCTGAGCGGCCGCCTATGCCGGCAGCTGTTTGGCCGCCTATGCCGGCTGCTGGGTGGCCGCCTATGCCGGCTGCTGTTTGGCCGCTTATGCCGGCGGCTGTTTGGCCGCCTATGCCGGCTGCTGTTTGCCGCCTATGTCGGCTGCTGAGTGGCCGCCTATGTTGGCTGCTGAGCGGCCGCCTATGCCGGCTGCTGGGTGGCCGGCTATGTCTGCTGCTGTTTGGCCGCCTATGCCGGCAGCTGCGTGGCCGCCTATGCCGGCTGCTGTTTGTCCTCCTATGCCGGCTGCTAGGTGGCCGCCTATGCCGGCTGCTGAGTGGCCGCCTATGCCGGCCGCTGTTTGGCCACCTATGTTGGCTGCTGAGTGGCCGCCTATGCCGGCTGCTGGGTGGCCGGCTATGTCGGCTGCTGGGTGGCAGCCTATGCCGGCTGCTGTGAGGCCGCCTATGCCGGCTGCTGGGTGGCCGGCTTTGCCGGCTGCTGTTTGGCCGGCTTTGCCGGCTGCTGTTTGGCCGCCTATGCCGGCAGCTGGGTGGCCGCCTATGCCAGCTGATGTTTGGCCGCCTATGTCGGCTGCTGAGTGGCGCCTATGCCGGCTGCTGTTTGGCCGCCTATGCCGGCTGCTGGGTGGCCGCCTATGCCGGCTGCTGTTTGGCCGCCTATGTCGGCTGCTGTGCGGCCGCCTATGTCGGCTGCTGGGTGGCCGCCTATGCCGGCTGCTGGGTGGCCGCCTATGCCGGCTGCTGGGTGGCCGCCTATGCCGGCTGCTGTGAGGCCGCCTATGCCGGCTGCTGGGTGGCCGGCTATGCCGGCTGCTGTTTGGCCGCCTATGCCGGCAGCTGGGTGGCCGCCTATGCCGGCTGCTGGGTGGCCGGCTATGCCGGCTGCTGTTTGGCCGCCTATGCCGGCAGCTGGGTGGCCGCCTATGCCGGCTGCTGGGTGGCCGCCTATGCCGGCTGCTGTGAGGCCGCCTATGCCGGCTGCTGGGTGGCCGGCTTTGCCGGCTGCTGTTTGGCCGCCTATGCCGGCTGCTGAGAGGCCGCCTATGTCGGCTGCTGAGCGGCCGCCTATGCCGGCTGCTGGGTGGCCGGCTATGTCGGCTGCTGTTTGGCCGCCTATGCCGGCTGCTGGGTGGCCGCCTATGCCGACAGCTGCGTGGCCGCCTATGCCGGCCGCTGTTTGGCCGCCTATGCCGGCTGCTAGGTGGCCGCCTATGCCGGCTGCTGAGTGGCCGCCTATGCCGGCTGCTGTTTGGCCGGCTATGTCGGCTGCTGTTTGGCCGCCTATGCCGGCTGCTGGGTGGCCGCCTATGCCGGCAGCTGCGTGGCCGCCTATGCCGGCTGCTGTTTGGCCGCCTATGCTGGCTGCTAGGTGGCCGCCTATGCCGGCTGCTGAGTGGCCGCCTATGCCGGCTGCTGTTTGGCCACCTATGTCGGCTGCTGAGTGGCCGCCTATGCCGGCTGCTGGGTGGCCGGCTATGTCGGCTGCTGGGTGGCCGCCTATGCCGGCTGCTGTTCGGCCGCCTATGTCGGCTGCTGAGCGGCCGCCTATGCCGGCTGCTGTTCGGCCGCCTATGCCGGCTGCTGGGTGGCCGCCTATGCCGGCTGCTGTTTGGCCGCTTATGCCGGCGGCTGTTTGGCCGCCTATGCCGGCTGCTGTTTGCCGCCTATGTCGGCTGCTGAGTGGCCGCCTATGTTGGCTGCTGAGCGGCCGCCTATGCCGGCTGCTGGGTGGCCGGCTATGTCGGCTGCTGTTTGGCCGCCTATGCCGGCAGCTGCGTGGCCGCCTATGCCGGCTGCTGTTTGTCCTCCTATGCCGGCTGCTAGGTGGCCACCTATACCGGCTGCTGAGTGGCCGCCTATGCCGGCTGCTGTTTGGCCACCTATGTTGGCTGCTGAGTGGCCGCCTATGCCGGCTGCTGGGTGGCCGGCTATGTCGGCTGCTGGGTGGCCGCCTATGCCGGCTGCTGTGAGGCCGCCTATGCCGGCTGCTGGGTGGCCGGCTTTGCCGGCTGCTGTTTGGCCGCCTATGCCGGCAGCTGGGTGGCCGCCTATGCCAGCTGATGTTTGGCCGCCTATGTCGGCTGCTGAGTGGCGCCTATGCCGGCTGCTGTTTGGCCGCCTATGCCGGCTGCTGGGTGGCCGCCTATGCCGGCTGCTGTTTGGCCGCCTATGTCGGCTGCTGTGCGGCCGCCTATGTCGGCGGCTGGGTGGCAGCCTATGCCGGCCGCTGGGTGGCCGCCTATGCCGGCCGCTGGGTGGCCGCCTATGCCGGCCGCTGAGGGGCCGCCTATGCCGGCTGCTGAGAGGCCGCCTATGTCGGCTGCTGAGCGGCCGCCTATGCCGGCTGCTGGGTGGCCGCCTATGCCGGCTGCTGTTTGGCCGCTTATGCCGGCGGCTGTTTGGCCGCCTATGCCGGCTGCTGTTTGCCGCCTATGTCGGCTGCTGAGTGGCCGCCTATGTTGGCTGCTGAGCGGCCGCCTATGCCAGCTGCTGGGTGGCCGGCTATGTCGGCTGCTGTTTGGCCGCCTATGCCGGCAGCTGCGTGGCCGCCTATGCCGGCTGCTGTTTGTCCTCCTATGCCGGCTGCTAGGTGGCCGCCTATGCCGGCTGCTGAGTGGCCGCCTATGCCGGCTGCTGTTTGGCCTCCTATGTTGGCTGCTGAGTGGCCGCCTATGCCGGCTGCTGGGTGGCTGGCTATGTCGGCTGCTGGGTGGCCGCCTATGCCGGCTGCTGTGAGGCCGCCTATGCCGGCTGCTGGGTGGCCGGCTTTGCCGGCTGCTGTTTGGCCGCCTATGCCGGCAGCTGGGTGGCCGCCTATGCCAGCTGATGTTTGGCCGCCTATGTCGGCTGCTGAGTGGCGCTTATGCCGGCTGCTGTTTGGCCGCCTATGCCGGATGCTGGGTGGCCGCCTATGCCGGCTGCTGTTTGGCCGCCTATGTCGGCTGCTGTGCGGCCGCCTATGTCGGCTGCTGGGCGGCCGCCTATGCCGGCTGCTGTGAGGCCGCCTATGCCGGCTGCTGGGTTGCCGCCTATGCCGGCTGCTGTTTGGCCGCCTATGCCGGCTGCTGAGTGGCCGCCTATGCCGGCTGCTGTTTGGCCGCCTATGTCGGCTGCTGAGCGGCCGCCTATGTTGGCTGCTGAGCGGCCGCCTATGCTGGCTGCTGGGTGGCCGGCTATGTCGGCTGCTGTTTGGCCGCCTATGCCGGCAGCTGCGCGGCCGCCTATGCCGGCTGCTGTTTGTCCTCCTATGCCGGCTGCTAGGTGGCCGCCTATGCCGGCTGCTGGGTTGCCGCCTATGCCGGCTGCTGTTTGGCCGCCTATGCCGGCTGCTGAGTGGCCGCCTATGCCGGCTGCTGTTTGGCCGCCTATGGCGGCTGCTGAGCGGCCGCCTATGCTGGCTGCTGGGTGGCCGGCTATGTCGGCTGCTGTTTGGCCGCCTATGCCGGCAGCTGCGCGGCCGTCTATGCCGGCTGCTAGTTGGCCACCTATGCCGGCTGCTGAGTGGCCGCCTATGCCGGCTGCTGTTTGGCCACCTATGTCGGCTGCTGAGTGGCCGCCTATGCCGGCTGCTGGGTGGCCGGCTATGTCGGCTGCTGGGTGGCCGCCTATGCCGGCTGCTGTTCGGCTGCCTATGTCGGCTGCTGAGCGGCCGCCTATGCCGGCTGCTGTTTGGCCGCCTATGCCGGCTGCTGGGTGGCCGCTTATGCCGGCTGCTGTTTATCCGCTTATGCCGGTGGCTGTTTGGCCGCCTATGCCGGCTGCTGTTTGCCGCCTATGTCGGCTGCTGGGTGGCCGGCTATGTCGGGTGCTGGGTGGCCGCCTATGCCGGCTGCTGGGTGGCCGGCTATGTCGGCTGCTGGGTGGCCGCCTATGCCGGCTGCTGTGAGGCCGCCTATGCCGGCTGCTGGGTGGCCGGCTATGCCGGCTGCTGTTTGGCCGCCTATGCCGGCAGCTGGGTGGCCGCCTATGCCGGCTGCTGGGTGGCCGGCTATGCCGGCTGCTGTTTGGCCGCCTATGCCGGCAGCTGGGTGGCCGCCTATGCCGGCTGCTGGGTGGCCGGCTATGTCGGCTGCTGGGTGGCCGCCTATGCCGGCTGCTGTGAGGCCGCCTATGCCGGCTGCTGGGTGGCCGGCTTTGCCGGCTGCTGTTTGGCCGCCTATGCCGGCTGCTGAGAGGCCGCCTATGTCAGCTGCTGAGCGGCCGCCTATGCCGGCTGCTGGGTGGCCGGCTATGTCGGCTGCTGTTTGGCCGCCTATGCCGGCTGCTGGGTGGCCGCCTATGCCGACAGCTGCGTGGCCGCCTATGCCGGCTGCTGTTTGGCCGCCTATGCCGGCTGCTAGGTGGCCGCCTATGCCGGCTGCTGAGTGGCCGCCTATGCCGGCTGCTGTTTGGCCGCCTATGCCGGCTGCTGGGTGGCCGCCTATGCCGGCAGCTGCGTGGCCGCCTATGCCGGCTGCTGTTTGGCCGCCTATGCCGGCTGCTAGGTGGCCACCTATGCCGGCTGCTGAGTGGCCGCCTATGCCGGCTGCTGTTTGGCCGCCTATGTCGGCTGCTGAGTGGCCGCCTATGCCGGCTGCTGGGTGGCCGGCTATGCCGGCTGCTGGGTGGCCGCCTATGCCGGCTGCTGTTCGGCCGCCTATGTCGGCTGCTGAGCGGCCGCCTATGCCGGCTGCTGTTTGGCCGCCTATGCCGGCTGCTGGGTGGCCGCCTATGCCGGCTGCTGTTTGGCCGCTTATGCCGGCGGCTGTTTGGCCGCCTATGCCGGCTGCTGTTTGCCGCCTATGTCGGCTGCTGAGTGGCCGCCTATGTTGGCTGCTGAGCGGCCGCCTATGCCGGTTGTTGGGTGGCCGGCTATGTCGGCTGCTGTTTGGCCGCCTATGCCGACAGCTGCGTGGCCGCCTATGCCGGCTGCTGTTAGTCCTCCTATGCCGGCTGCTAGGTGGCCGCCTATGCCGGCTGCTGAGTGGCCGCCTATGCCGGCTGCTGTTTGGCCACCTATGTTGGCTGCTGAGTGGCCGCCTATGCCGGCTGCTGGGTGGCCGGCTATGTCGGCTGCTGGGTGGCCGCCTATGCCGGCTGCTGTGAGGCCGCCTATGCCGGCTGCTGGGTGGCCGGCTTTGCCGGCTGCTGTTTGGCCGCCTATGCCGGCAGCTGGGTGGCCGCCTATGCCAGCTGCTGTTTGGCTGCCTATGCCGGCTGCTAGGTGGCCGCCTATGCCGGCTGCTGAGTGGCCGTCTATGCCGGCTGCTGTTTGGCCGGCTATGTCGGCTGCTGTTTGGCCGCCTATGCCGGCTGCTGGGTGGCCGCCTATGCCGGCTGCTGGGTGGCCGGCTATGCCGGCTGCTGGGTGGCCGGCTATGTCGGCTGCTGGGTGGCCGCCTATGCCGGCTGCTGGGTGGCCGGCTATGCCGGCTGCTGTTTGGCCGCCTATGCCGGCTCCTGTTTGGCCGCCTGTCGGCCGCTGAGCGGCTGCCTATGCCGGCTGCTGGGTGGCCGCCTATGCCGGCTGCTGTGAGGCCGCCTATGCCGGCTGCTGGGTGGCCGGCTATGTCGGCTGCTGGGTGGCCGCCTATGCCGGCTGCTGGGTGGCCGGCTATGCCGGCTGCTGGGTGGCCGGCTATGTCGGCTGCTGGGTGGCCGCCTATGCCGGCTGCTGTTTGGCCGCCTATGCCGGCTCCTGTTTGGCCGCCTGTCGGCTGCTGAGCGGCTGCCTATGCCGGCTGCTGGGTGGCCGGCTATGTCGGCTGCTGGGTGGCTGCCTATGCCAGCTGTTGAGTGGCCGCCTATGCCGGCTGCTGGGTGGCCGGCTATGCCGGCTGCTGTTTGACCGCCTATGCCGGCAGCTGGGCGGCCGCCTATGCCGGCTGCTTGGCGGCCGCCTATGCCGGCTGCTGAGCGACCGCCTATGCCGGCTGCTGGGTGGCCGCCTATGTCGGCTGCTGAGAGGCCGCCTATGTCGGCTGCTGAGCGGCCGCCTATGCCGGTAGCTGGGTGGCCAGCTATGCCGGCTGCTGAGAGGCCGCCTATGTCGGCTGCTGAGCGGCCGCTTATGCCGGTAGCTGGGTGGCCAGCTATGTCGGGTGCTGTTTGGCCGCCTATGCCGGCTGCTGAGAGGCCGACTATGCCGGCTGCTGGGTGGCCGGCTATGTCGACTTCTGTTTGGCCGCCTATGCCGGCTGCTGGGCGGCCGCCTATGCCGGCAGCTGCGTGGCCGCCTATGCCGGCTGCTGTTTGGCCACCTATGTCGGCTGCTGTTTGGCCGCCTATGCCGGCTGCTAGGTGGCCGCCTATCCCGGCTGCTGTTTGGCCGCCTATGCCGGCTGCTAGGTGCCCCCCTATGCCGGCTGCTGAGTGGCCGCCTATGCCGGATGCTGTTTGGCCACCTATGTCGGCTGCTGTTTGGCAGCCTATGCCGGATGCTGGGGGCCGCCTATGCCGGCTGCTGAGCGGCCGCCTATGCCGGCTGCTGGGTGGCCGCCTATGCCGGCTGCTGAGAGGCCGCCTATGTCGGCTGCTGAGCGGCCGCCTATGCCGGTAGCTGGGTGGCCAGCTATGTCGGCTGCTGTTTGGCCGCCTATGCCGGCTGCTGAGAGGCCGCCTATGTCGGCTGCTGAGCGGCCGCCTATGCCGGCTGCTGGGTGGCCAGCTATGTCGGCTGCTGTTTGGCCGCCTATGCCGGCTGCTGGGTGGACGCCTATGCCGGCAGCTGCTTGGCCGCCTATGCCGGCTGCTGTTTGGCCGCCTATGCCGGCTGCTAGGTGGCCGCCTATGCCGGCTGTTAAGTGGCCGCCTATGCCGGCTGCTGTTCGGCCACCTATGTCGGCTGCTGAGTGGCCGCCTATGCCGGCTGCTGGGTGGCCGGCTATGTCGGCTGCTGTTTGGCCGCCTATGCCGGCTGCTGGGTGGCCGGCTATGCCGGCTGCTGGGTGGCCGCCTATGCCGGCTGCTGTGAGGCCGCCTATGCCGGCTGCTGGTTGGCCGCCTATGCCGGCTGCTGGGTGGCCGCCTATGCCGGCTACTGGGTGGCCGCCTATGCCGGCTACTGGGTGGCCGGAGATGTCGGCTGCTGTTTGGCAGCCTATGCCGGATGCTGGGGGCCACCTATCTAGGCCGCTGGGTGGCCGCCTGTGCCGGCCGCTGGGTGGCCGCCTATGCCGGCCGCTGAGTGGCCGCCTATGCCGGCCGCTGAGTGGCCGCCTATGCCGGCCGCTGGGTGGCCGGCTATGTCGGCTGCTGGGTGGCCGCCTATGCCGGCTGCTGTTCGGCCGCCTATGTCGGCTGCTGAGCGGCCGCCTATGTCGGCTGCTGAGCGGCCGCCTATGCCGGCTGCTGTTTGGCCGCCTATGCCGGCTGCTGGGTGGCCGCCTATGCCGGCTGCTGGGTGGCCGCCTATGCCGGCTGCTGGGTGGCCGCCTATGCCGGCTGCTGGGTGGCCGCCTATGCCGGCTGCTGTTTGGCCGCCTATGCCGGCTGCTGTTTGGCCGCCTATGTCGGCTGCTGAGCGGCCGCCTATGCCGGCTGCTGGGTGGCCGGTTATGTCGGCTGCTGTTTGGCCGCCTATGCCGGCAGCTGCGTGGCCGCCTATGCCGGCTGCTGTTTGTCCGCCTATGCCGGCTGCTAGGTGGCCGCCTATGCCGGCTGCTGAGTGGCCGCCTATGCCGGCTGCTGTTTGGCCGGCTATGCCGGCTGCTGAGAGGCCGCCTATGTCGGCTGCTGAGCGGCCGCCTATGCCGGCTGCTGGGTGGCCGGCTATGTCGGCTGCTGTTTGGCCGCCTATGCCGGCTGCTGGGTGGCCGCCTATGCCGACAGCTGCGTGGCCGCCTATGCCGGCTGCTGTTTGGCCGCCTATGCCGGCTGCTAGGTGGCCGCCTATGCCGGCTGCTGAGTGGCCGCCTATGCCGGCTGCTGTTTGGCCGGCTATGTCGGCTGCTGTTTGGCCGCCTATGCCGGCTGCTGGGTGGCCGCCTATGCCGGCAGCTGCGTGGCCGCCTATGCCGGCTGCTGTTTGGCCACCTATGTCGGCTGCTGAGTGGCCGCCTATGCCGGCAGCTGGGTGGCCGGCTATGTCGGCTGCTGGGTGGCCGCCTATGCTGGCTGCTGTTCGGCCGCCTATGTCGGCTGCTGAGCGGCCGCCTATGCCGGCTGCTGTTTGGCCGCCTATGCCGGCTGCTGGGTGGCCGCCTATGCCGGCTGCTGGGTGGCCGCCTATGCCGGCTGCTGTTTGGCCGCTTATGCTGGCGGCTGTTTGGCCGCCTATGCCGGCTGCTGTTTGCCGCCTATGTCGGCTGCTGAGTGGCCGCCTATGTTGGCTGCTGAGCGGCCGCCTATGCCGGCTGCTGGGTGGCCGGCTATGTCGGCTGCTGTTTGGCTGCCTATGCTGGCAGCTGCGTGGCCGCCTATGCCGGCTGCTGTTTGTCCTCCTATGCCGGCTGCTAGGTGGCCGCCTATGCCGGCTGCTGAGTGGCCGCCTATGCCGGCTGCTGTTTGGCCACCTATGTTGGCTGCTGAGTGGCCGCCTATGCCGGCTGCTGGGTGGCCGGCTATGTCGGCTGCTGGGTGGCCGCCTATGCCGGCTGCTGTGAGGCCGCCTATGCCGGCTGCTGGGTGGCCGGCTTTGCCGGCTGCTGTTTGTCCGCCTATGCCGGCAGCTGGGTGGCCGCCTATGCCGGCTGCTGGGTGGCCGCCTATGCCGGCTGCTGTTTGGCCGCTTATGCCGGCTGCTGTTTGGCCGCCTATTCCGGCTGCTGTTTGGCCGCCTATGTCGGCTGCTGAGCGTCCGCCTATGTTGGGTGCTGAGCGGCCGCCTATGCCGGCTGCTGGGTGGCCGGTTATGTCGGCTGCTGTTTGGCCGCCTATGCCGGCAGCTGCGTGGCCGCCTATGCCGGCTGCTGTTTGTCCGCCTATGCCGGCTGCTAGGTGGCCGCCTATGCCGGCTGCTGAGTGGCCGCCTATGCCGGCTTCTGTTTGGCCACCTATGTTGGCTGCTGAGTGGCCGCCTATGCCGGCTGCTGGGTGGCCGGCTATGTCGGCTGCTGGGTGGCCGCCTATGCCGGCTGCTGTGAGGCCGCCTATGCCGGCTGCTGGGTGGCCGGCTATGCCGGCTGCTGTTTGGCCGCCTATGCCGGCAGCTGGGTGGCCGCCTATGCCTGCTGCTGGGTGGCCGGCTATGTCGGCTGCTGGGTGGCCCCCTATGCCGGCTGATGAGAGGCCGCCTATGTCGGCTGCTGAGCGGCCGCCTATGCCGGCTGCTGGGTGGCCGGCTATGTCGACTGCTGTTTGGCCGCCTATGCCGGCTGCTGGGTGGCCGCCTATGCCGACAGCTGCGTGGCCGCCTATGCCGGCTGCTGTTTGGCCGCCTATGCCGGCTGCTAGGTGGCCGCCTATGCCGGCTGCTGAGTGGCCGCCTATGTCGGCTGCTGAGTGGCCGCCTATGCCGGCTGCTGGGTGGCCGGCTATGTCGGCTGCTGGGTGGCCGCCTATGCCGGCTGCTGTTCGGCCGCCTATGTCGGCTGCTGAGCGGCCGCCTATGCCGGCAGCTGTTTGGCCGCCTATGCCGGCTGCTGGGTGGCCGCCTATGCCGGCTGCTGTTTGGCCGCTTATGCCGGCGGCTGTTTGGCCGCCTATGCCGGCTGCTGTTTGCCGCCTATGTCGGCTGCTGAGTGGCCGCCTATGTTGGCTGCTGAGCGGCCGCCTATGCCGGCTGCTGGGTGGCCGGCTATGTCGGCTGCTGTTTGGCCGCCTATGCCGGCAGCTGCGTGGCCGCCTATGCCGGCTGCTGTTTGTCCTCCTATGCCGGCTGCTAGGTGGCCGCCTATGCCGGCTGCTGAGTGGCCGCCTATGCCGGCCGCTGTTTGGCCACCTATGTTGGCTGCTGAGTGGCCGCCTATGCCGGCTGCTGGGTGGCCGGCTATGTCGGCTGCTGGGTGGCAGCCTATGCCGGCTGCTGTGAGGCCGCCTATGCCGGCTGCTGGGTGGCCGGCTTTGCCGGCTGCTGTTTGGCCGGCTTTGCCGGCTGCTGTTTGGCCGCCTATGCCGGCAGCTGGGTGGCCGCCTATGCCAGCTGATGTTTGGCCGCCTATGTCGGCTGCTGAGTGGCGCCTATGCCGGCTGCTGTTTGGCCGCCTATGCCGGCTGCTGGGTGGCCGCCTATGACGGCTGCTGTTTGGCCGCCTATGTCGGCTGCTGTGCGGCCGCCTATGTCGGCTGCTGGGTGGCCGCCTATGCCGGCTGCTGGGTGGCCGCCTATGCCGGCTGCTTGGTGGCCGCCTATGCCGGCTGCTGTGAGGCCGCCTATGCCGGCTGCTGGGTGGCTGGCTATGCCGGCTGCTGTTTGGCCGCCTATGCCGGCAGCTGGGTGGCCGCCTATGCCGGCTGCTGGGTGGCCGGCTATGCCGGCTGCTGTTTGGCCGCCTATGCCGGCAGCTGGGTGGCCGCCTATGCCGGCTGCTGGGTGGCCGCCTATGCCGGCTGCTGTGAGGCCGCCTATGCCGGCTGCTGGGTGGCCGGCTTTGCCGGCTGCTGTTTGGCCGCCTATGCCGGCTGCTGAGAGGCCGCCTATGTCGGCTGCTGAGCGGCCGCCTATGCCGGCTGCTGGGTGGCCGCCTATGCCGACAGCTGCGTGGCCGCCTATGCCGGCCGCTGTTTGGCCGCCTATGCCGGCTGCTAGGTGGCCGCCTATGCCGGCTGCTGAGTGGCCGCCTATGCCGGCTGCTGTTTGGCCGGCTATGTCGGCTGCTGTTTGGCCGCCTATGCCGGCTGCTGGGTGGCCGCCTATGCCGGCAGCTGCGTGGCCGCCTATGCCGGCTGCTGTTTGGCCGCCTATGCTGGCTGCTAGGTGGCCGCCTATGCCGGCTGCTGAGTGGCCGCCTATGCCGGCTGCTGTTTGGCCACCTATGTCGGCTGCTGAGTGGCCGCCTATGCCGGCTGCTGGGTGGCCGGCTATGTCGGCTGCTGGGTGGCCGCCTATGCCGGCTGCTGTTCGGCCGCCTATGTCGGCTGCTGAGCGGCCGCCTATGCCGGCTGCTGTTCGGCCGCCTATGCCGGCTGCTGGGTGGCCGCCTATGCCGGCTGCTGTTTGGCCGCTTATGCCGGCGGCTGTTTGGCCGCCTATGCCGGCTGCTGTTTGCCGCCTATGTCGGCTGCTGAGTGGCCGCCTATGTTGGCTGCTGAGCGGCCGCCTATGCCGGCTGCTGGGTGGCCGGCTATGTCGGCTGCTGTTTGGCCGCCTATGCCGGCAGCTGCGTGGCCGCCTATGCCGGCTGCTGTTTGTCCTCCTATGCCGGCTGCTAGGTGGCCACCTATACCGGCTGCTGAGTGGCCGCCTATGCCGGCTGCTGTTTGGCCACCTATGTTGGCTGCTGAGTGGCCGCCTATGCCGGCTGCTGGGTGGCCGGCTATGTCGGCTGCTGGGTGGCCGCCTATGCCGGCTGCTGTGAGGCCGCCTATGCCGGCTGCTGGGTGGCCGGCTTTCCCGGCTGCTGTTTGGCCGCCTATGCCGGCAGCTGGGTGGCCGCCTATGCCAGCTGATGTTTGGCCGCCTATGTCGGCTGCTGAGTGGCGCCTATGCCGGCTGCTGTTTGGCCGCCTATGCCGGCTGCTGGGTGGCCGCCTATGCCGGCTGCTGTTTGGCCGCCTATGTCGGCTGCTGTGCGGCCGCCTATGTCGGCGGCTGGGTGGCAGCCTATGCCGGCCGCTGGGTGGCCGCCTATGCCGGCCGCTGGGTGGCCGCCTATGCCGGCCGCTGAGGGGCCGCCTATGCCGGCTGCTGAGAGGCCGCCTATGTCGGCTGCTGAGCGGCCGCCTATGCCGGCTGCTGGGTGGCCGGCTATGTCGGCTGCTGTTTGGCCGCCTATGCCGGCTGCTGGGTGGCCGCCTATGCCGGCAGCTGCGTGGCCGCCTATGCCGGCTGCTGTTTGGCTGCCTATGCCGGCTGCTAGGTGGCCGCCTATGCCGGCTGCTGAGTGGCCGCCTATGCCGGCTGCTGTTTGGCCGGCTATGTCGGCTGCCGTTTGGCCGCCTATGCCGGCTGCTGGGTGGCCGCCTATACCGGCAGCTGCGTGGCCGCCTATGCCGGCTGCTGTTTGGCCGCCTATGCCGGCTGCTAGGTGGCCGCCTATGCCGGCTGCTGAGTGGCCGCCTATGCCGGCTGCTGTTTGGCCACCTATGTCGGCTGCTGAGTGGCCGCCTATGCCGGCTGCTGGGTGGCCGGCTATGTCGGCTGCTGGGTGGCCGCCTATGCCGGCTGCTGTTCGACCGCCTATGTCGGCTGCTGAGCGGCCGCCTATGCCGGCTGCTTTTTGGCCGCCTATGCCGGCTGCTGGGTGGCCGCCTATGTTGGCTGCTGAGCGGCCGCCTATGCCGGCTGCTGGGTGGCCGGCTATGTCGGCTGCTGTTTGGCCGCCTATGCCGGCAGCTGCGTGGCCGCCTATGCCGGCTGCTGTTTGTCCTCCTATGCCGGCTGCTAGGTGGCCGCCTATGCCGGCTGCTGAGTGGCCGCCTATGCCGGCTGCTGTTTGGCCACCTATGTTGGCTGCTGAGTGGCCGCCTATGCCGGCTGCTGGGTGGCCGGCTATGTCGGCTGCTGGTTGGCCGCCTATGCCGGCTGCTGTGAGGCCGCCTATGCCGGCTGCTGGGTGGCCGGCTTAGCCGGCTGCTGTTTGGCCGCCTATGCCGGCAGCTGGGTGGCCGCCTATGCCAGCTGATGTTTGGCCGCCTATGTCGGCTGCTGAGTGGCGCTTATGCCGGCTGCTGTTTGGCCGCCTATGCCGGATGCTGGGTGGCCGCCTATGCCGGCTGCTGTTTGGCCGCCTATGTCGGCTGCTGTGAGGCCGCCTATGCCGGCTGCTGGGTTGCCGCCTATGCCGGCTGCTGTTTGGCCGCCTATGCCGGCTGCTGAGTGGCCGCCTATGCCGGCTGCTGTTTGGCCGCCTATGTCGGCTGCTGAGCGGCCGCCTATGTTGGCTGCTGAGCGGCCGCCTATGCTGGCTGCTGGGTGGCCGGCTATGTCGGCTGCTGTTTGGCCGCCTATGCCGGCAGCTGCGCGGCCGCCTATGCCGGCTGCTGTTTGTCCTCCTATGCCGGCTGCTAGGTGACCGCCTATGCCGGCTGCTGGGTTGCCGCCTATGCCGGCTGCTGTTTGGCCGCCTATGCCGGCTGCTGAGTGGCCGCCTATGCCGGCTGCTGTTTGGCCGCCTATGTCGGCTGCTGAGCGGCCGCCTATGCTGGCTGCTGGGTGGCCGGCTATGTCGGCTGCTGTTTGGCCGCCTATGCCGGCAGCTGCGCGGCCGTCTATGCCGGCTGCTGTTTGTCCTCCTATGCCGGCTGCTAGGTGGCCGCCTATGCCGGCTGCTGAGTGGCCGCCTATGCCGGCTGCTGTTTGGCCACCTATGTTGGCTGCTGAGTGGCCGCCTATGCCGGCTGCTGGGTGGCCGGCTATGTCGGCTGCTGGGTGGCCGCCTATGCCGGCTGCTGTGAGGCCGCCTATGCCGGCTGCTGCGTGGCCGGCTTTGCCGGCTGCTGTTTGGCCGCCTATGCCGGCAGCTGGGTGGCCGCCTATGCCAGCTGCTGTTTTGCCGCCTATGTCGGCTGCTGAGTGGCGCCTATGCCGGCTGCTGTTTGGCCGCCTATGCCGGCTGCTGGGTGGCCGCCTATGTTGGCTGCTGAGCGGCCGCCTATGCCGGCTGCTGGGTGGCCGGCTATGTCGGCTGCTGTTTGGCCGCCTATGCCGGCAGCTGCGTGGCCGCCTATGCCGGCTGCTGTTTGTCCTCCTATGCCGGCTGCTAGGTGGCCGCCTATGCCGGCTGCTGAGCGGCCGCCTATGCCGGCTGCTGGGTGGCCGGCTATGTCGGCTGCTGTTTGGCCGCCTATGCCGGCTGCTGGGTGGCCGCCTATGCCGACAGCTACGTGGCCGCCTATGCCGGCTGCTGTTTAGCCGCCTATGCCGGCTGCTAGGTGGCCGCCTATGCCGGCTGCTGAGTGGCCGCCTATGCCGGCTGCTGTTTGGCCGCCTATGCCGGCTGCTGGGTGGCCGCCTATGCCGGCAGCTGCGTGGCCGCCTATGCCGGCTGCTGTTTGGCCGCCTATGCCGGCTGCTGAGTGGCCGCCTATGCCGGCTGCTGTTTGGCCGCCTATGTCGGCTGCTGAGTGGCCGCCTATGCCGGCTGCTGGGTGGCCGGCTATGCCGTCTGCTGGGTGGCCGCCTATGCCGGCTGCTGAGTGGCCGCCTATGTTGGCTGCTGAGCGGCCGCCTATGCCGGCTGCTGGGTGGCCGGCTATGTCGGCTGCTGTTTGGCCGCCTATGTCGGCTGCTGAGCGGCCGCCTATGTTGGCTGCTGAGCGGCCGCCTATGCCGGCTGCTGGGTGGCCGGCTATGTCGGCTGCTGTTTGGCCGCCTATGCCGGCAGCTGCGTGGCCGCCTATGCCGGCTGCTGTTTGTCCTCCTATGCCGGCTGCTAGGTGGCCTCCTATGCCGGCTGCTGAGTGGCCGCCTATGCCGGCTGCTGTTTGGCCACCTATGTTGGCTGCTGAGTGGCCGCCTATGCCGGCTGCTGGGTGGCCGGCTATGTCGGCTGCTGGGTGGCCGCCTATGCCGGCTGCTGTGAGGCCGCCTATGCCGGCTGCTGGGTGGCCGGCTTTGCCGGCTGCTGTTTGGCCGCCTATGCCGGCAGCTGGGTGGCCGCCTATGCCGGCTGCTGAGTGGCCGTCTATGCCGGCTGCTGTTTGGCCGGCTATGTCGGCTGCTGTTTGGCCGCCTATGCCGGCTGCTGGGTGGCCGGCTATGCCGGCTGCTGGGTGGCCGGCTATGCCGGCTGCTGGGTGGCCGCCTATGCCGGCTGCTGGGTGGCCGGCTATGCCGGCTGCTGTTTGGCCGCCTATGCCGGCTCCTGTTTGGCCGCCTGTCGGCTGCTGAGCGGCTGCCTATGCCGGCTGCTGGGTGGCCGCCTATGCCGGCTGCTGTGAGGCCGCCTATGCCGGCTGCTGGGTGGCCGGCTATGTCGGCTGCTGGGTGGCCGCCTATGCCGGCTGCTTGGTGGCCGGCTATGCCGGCTGCTGGGTGGCCGGCTATGTCGGCTGCTGGGTGGCCGCCTATGCCGGCTGCTGTTTGGCCGCCTATGCCGGCTCCTGTTTGGCCGCCTGTCGGCTGCTGAGCGGCTGCCTATGCCGGCTGCTGGGTGGCCGGCTATGTCGGCTGCTGGGTGGCTGCCTATGCCAGCTGTTGAGTGGCCGCCTATGCCGGCTGCTGGGCGGCCGGCTATGCCGGCTGCTGTTTGACCGCCTATGCCGGCAGCTGGGCGGCCGCCTATGCCGGCTGCTGGGCGGCCGCCTATGCCGGCTGCTGAGCGACCGCCTATGCCGGCTGCTGGGTGGCCGCCTATGTCGGCTGCTGAGAGGCCGCCTATGTCGGCTGCTGAGCGGCCGCCTATGCCGGTAGCTGGGTGGCCAGCTATGCCGGCTGCTGAGAGGCCGCCTATGTCGGCTGCTGAGCTGCCGCTTATGCCGGTAGCTGGGTGGCCAGCTATGTCGGGTGCTGTTTGGCCGCCTATGCCGGCTGCTGAGAGGCCGCCTATGCCGGCTGCTGGGTGGCCGGCTATGTCGACTTCTGTTTGGCCGCCTATGCCGGCTGCTGGGCGGCCGCCTATGCCGGCAGCTGCGTGGCCGCCTATGCCGGCTGCTGTTTGGCCACCTATGTCGGCTGCTGTTTGGCCGCCTATGCCGGCTGCTAGGTGGCCGCCTATCCCGGCTGCTGTTTGGCCGCCTATGCCGGCTGCTAGGTGCCCCCCTATGCCGGCTGCTTAGTGGCCGCCTATGTCGGCTGCTGTTTGGCAGCCTATGCCGGATGCTTGGGGCCGCCTATGCCGGCTGCTGAGCGGCCGCCTATGCCGGCTGCTGGGTGGCCGCCTATGCCGCCTGCTGAGAGGCCGCCTATGTCGGCTGCTGAGCGGCTGCCTATGCCGGTAGCTGGGTGGCCAGCTATGTCGGCTGCTGTTTGGCCGCTTATGCCGGCTGCTGAGAGGCCGCCTATGTCGGCTGCTGAGCGGCCGCCTATGCCGGCTGCTGGGTGGCCGGCTATGTCGGCTGCTGTTTGGCCGCCTATGCCGGCTGCTGGGTGGACGCCTATGCCGGCAGCTGCTTGGCCGCCTATGCCGGCTTCTGTTTGGCCGCCTATGCCGGCTGCTAGGTGGCCGCCTATGCCGGCTGTTAAGTGGCCGCCTATGCCGGCTGCTGTTTGGCCACCTATGTCGGCTGCTGAGTGGCCGCCTATGCCGGCTGCTGGGTGGCCGGCTATGTCGGCTGCTGTTTGGCCGCCTATGCCGGCTGCTGGGTGGCCGGCTATGCCGGCTGCTGGGTGGCCGCCTATGCCGGCTGCTGTGAGGCCGCCTATGCCAGCTGCTGGGTGGCCGCCTATGCCGGCTGCTTGGTGGCCGCCTATGCCGGCTACTGGGTGGCCGCCTATGCCAGCTACTGGGTGGCCGGAGATGTCGGCTGCTGTTTGGCAGCCTATGCCGGATGCTGGGGGCCACCTATGCCGGCCGCTGGGTGGCCGCCTGTGCCGGCCGCTGGGTGGCCGCCTATGCCGGCCGCTGAGTGGCCGCCTATGCCGGCCGCTGAGTGGCCGCCTATGCCGGCCGCTGGGTGGCCGGCTATGTCGGCTGCTGGGTGGCCGCCTATGCCGGCTGCTGTTCGGCCGCCTATGTCGGCTGCTGAGCGGCCGCCTATGTCGGCTGCTGAGCGGCCGCCTATGCCGGCTGCTGTTTGGCCGCCTATGCCGGCTGCTGGGTGGCCGCCCATGCCGGTTGCTGGGTGGCCGCCTATGCCGGCTGCTGGGTGGCCGCCTATGCCGGCTGCTGGGTGGCCGCCTATGCCGGCTGCTGTTTGGCCGCCTATGCCGGCTGCTGTTTGGCCGCCTATGTCGGCTGCTGAGCGGCCGCCTATGCCGGCTGCTGGGTGGCCGGTTATGTCGGCTGCTGTTTGGCCGCCTATGCCGGCAGCTGCGTGGCCGCCTATGCCGGCTGCTGTTTGTCCGCCTATGCCGGCTGCTAGGTGGCCGCCTATGCCGGCTGCTGAGTGGCCGCCTATGCCGGCTGCTGTTTGGCCACCTATGTTGGCTGCTGAGTGGCCGCCTATGCCGGCTGCTGGGTGGCCGGCTATGTCGGCTGCTGGGTGGCCGCCTATGCCGGCTGCTGTGAGGCCGCCTATGCCGGCTGCTGGGTGGCCGGCTATGCCGGCTGCTGTTTGGCCGCCTATGCCGGCAGCTGGGTGGCCGCCTAAGCCGGCTGCTGGGTGGCCGGCTATGCCGGCTGCTGTTTGGCCGCCTATGCCGGCAGCTGGGTGGCCGCCTATGCCGGCTGCTGGGTGGCCGGCTATGTCGGCTGCGGGGTGGCCGCCTATGCCGGCTGCTGTGAGGTCGCCTATGCCGGCTGCTGGGTGGCCGGCTTTGCCGGCTGCTGTTTGGCCGCCTATGCCGGCTGCTGAGAGGCCGCCTATGTCGGCTGCTGAGCGGCCGCCTATGCCGGCTGCTGGGTGGCCGGCTATGTCGGCTGCTGTTTGGCCGCCTATGCCGGCTGCTGGGTGGCCGCCTATGCCGACAGCTGCGTGGCCGCCTATGCCGGCTGCTGTTTGGCCGCCTATGCCGGCTGCTAGGTGGCCGCCTATGCCGGCTGCTGAGTGGCCGCCTATGCCGGCTGCTGTTTGGCCGGCTATGTCGGCTGCTGTTTGGCCGCCTATGCCGGCTGCTGGGTGGCCGCCTATGCCGGCTGCTGGGTGGCCGCCTATGCCGGCAGCTGCGTGGCCGCCTATGCCGGCTGCTGTTTGGCCGCCTATGCCGGCTGCTAGGTGGCCGCCTATGCCGGCTGCTGAGTGGCCGCCTATGCCGGCTCCTGTTTGGCCGCCTATGTCGGCTGCTGAGTGGCCGCCTATGCCGGCAGCTGGGTGGCCGGCTATGTCGGCTGCTGGGTGGCCGCCTATGTTGGCTGCTGTTCGGCCGCCTATGTCGGCTGCTGAGCGGCCGCCTATGCCGGCTGCTGTTTGGCCGCCTATGCCGGCTGCTGGGTGGCCGCCTATGCCGGCTGCTGGGTGGCCGCCTATGCCGGCTGCTGTTTGGCCGCTTATGCCGGCGGCTGTTTGGCCGCCTATGCCGGCTGCTGTTTGCCGCCTATGTCGGCTGCTGAGTGGCCGCCTATGTTGGCTGCTGAGCGGCCGCCTATGCCGGCTGCTGGGTGGCCGGCTATGTCGGCTGCTGTTTGGCTGCCTATGCCGGCAGCTGCGTGGCCGCCTATGCCGGCTGCTGTTTGTCCTCCTATGCCGGCTGCTAGGTGGCCGCCTATGCCGGCTGCTGAGTGGCCGCCTATGCCGGCTGCTGTTTGGCCACCTATGTTGGCTGCTGAGTGGCCGCCTATGCCGGCTGCTGGGTGGCCGGCTATGTCGGCTGCTGGGTGGCCGCCTATGCCGGCTGCTGTGAGGCCGCCTATGCCGGCTGCTGGGTGGCCGGCTTTGCCGGCTGCTGTTTGTCCGCCTATGCCGGCAGCTGGGTGGCCGCCTATGCCGGCTGCTGGGTGGCCGCCTATGCCGGCTGCTGTTTGGCCGCTTATGCCGGCTGCTGTTTGGCCGCTTATGCCGGCTGCTGTTTGGCCGCCTATTCCGGCTGCTGTTTGGCCGCCTATGTCGGCTGCTGAGCGGCCGCCTATGTTGGGTGCTGAGCGGCCGCCTATGCCGGCTGCTGGGTGGCCGGTTATGTCGGCTGCTGTTTGGCCGCCTTTGCCGGCAGCTGCGTGGCCGCCTATGCCGGCTGCTGTTTGTCCGCCTATGCCGGCTGCTAGGTGGCCGCCTATGCCGGCTGCTGAGTGGCCGCCTATGCCGGCTGCTGTTTGGCCACCTATGTTGGCTGCTGAGTGGCCGCCTATGCCGGCTGCTGGGTGGCCGGCTATGTCGGCTGCTGGGTGGCCGCCTATGCCGGCTGCTGTGAGGCCGCCTATGCCGGCTGCTGGGTGGCCGGCTTTGCCGGCTGCTGTTTGGCCGCCTATGCCGGCTGCTGTTTGGCCGCCTATGCCGGCTGCTGAGAGGCCGGCTATGTCGGCTGCTGAGCGGCCGCCTATGCCGGCTGCTGGGTGGCCGCCTATGCCGGCTGCTGTTCGGCCGCCTATGTCGGCTGCTGAGCGGCCGCCTATGCCGGCTGCTTTTTGGCCGCCTATGCCGGCTGCTGGGTGGCCGCCTATGCCGGCTGCTGTTTGGCCGCTTATGCCGGCGGCTGTTTGGCCGCCTATGCCGGCTGCTGTTTGCCGCCTATGTCGGCTGCTGAGTGGCCGCCTATGTTGGCTGCTGAGCGGCCGCCTATGCCGGCTGCTGGGTGGCCGGCTATGTCGGCTGCTGTTTGGCCGCCTATGCCGGCAGCTGCGTGGCCGCCTATGCCGGCTGCTGTTTGTCCTCCTATGCCGGCTGCTAGGTGGCCGCCTATGCCGGCTGCTGAGTGGCCGCCTATGCCGGCTGCTGTTTGGCCACCTATGTTGGCTGCTGAGTGGCCGCCTATGCCGGCTGCTGGGTGGCCGGCTATGTCGGCTGCTGGGTGGCCGCCTATGCCGGCTGCTGTGAGGCCGCCTATGCCGGCTGCTGGGTGGCCGGCTTTGCCGGCTGCTGTTTGGCCGCCTATGCCGGCAGCTGGGTGGCCGCCTATGCCAGCTGCTGTTTGGCTGCCTATGCCGGCTGCTAGGTGGCCGCCTATGCCGGCTGCTGAGTGGCCGTCTATGCCGGCTGCTGTTTGGCCGGCTATGTCGGCTGCTGTTTGGCCGCCTATGCCGGCTGCTGGGTGGCCGCCTATGCCGGCTGCTGGGTGGCCGGCTATGCCGGCTGCTGGGTGGCCGGCTATGTCGGCTGCTGGGTGGCCGCCTATGCCGGCTGCTGGGTGGCCGGCTATGCCGGCTGCTGTTTGGCCGCCTATGCCGGCTCCTGTTTGGCCGCCTGTCGGCTGCTGAGCGGCTGCCTATGCCGGCTGCTGGGTGGCCGCCTATGCCGGCTGCTGTGAGGCCGCCTATGCCGGCTGCTGGGTGGCCGGCTATGTCGGCTGCTGGGTGGCCGCCTATGCCGGCTGCTTGGTGGCCGGCTATGCCGGCTGCTGGGTGGCCGGCTATGTCGGCTGCTGGGTGGCCGCCTATGCCGGCTGCTGTTTGGCCGCCTATGCCGGCTCCTGTTTGGCCGCCTGTCGGCTGCTGAGCGGCTGCCTATGCCGGCTGCTGGGTGGCCGGCTATGTCGGCTGCTGGGTGGCTGCCTATGCCAGCTGTTGAGTGGCCGCCTATGCCGGCTGCTGGGCGGCCGGCTATGCCGGCTGCTGTTTGACCGCCTATGCCGGCAGCTGGGCGGCCGCCTATGCCGGCTGCTGGGCGGCCGCCTATGCCGGCTGCTGAGCGACCGCCTATGCCGGCTGCTGGGTGGCCGCCTATGTCGGCTGCTGAGAGGCCGCCTATGTCGGCTGCTGAGCGGCCGCCTATGCCGGTAGCTGGGTGGCCAGCTATGCCGGCTGCTGAGAGGCCGCCTATGTCGGCTGCTGAGCGGCCGCTTATGCCGGTAGCTGGGTGGCCAGCTATGTCGGGTGCTGTTTGGCCGCCTATGCCGGCTGCTGAGAGGCTGCCTATGCCGGCTGCTGGGTGGCCGGCTATGTCGACTTCTGTTTGGCCGCCTATGCCGGCTGCTGGGCGGCCTCCTATGCCGGCAGCTGCGTGGCCGCCTATGCCGGCTGCTGTTTGGCCACCTATGTCGGCTGCTGTTTGGCCGCCTATGCCGGCTGCTAGGTGGCCGCCTATCCCGGCTGCTGTTTGGCCGCCTATGCCGGCTGCTAGGTGCCCCCCTATGCCGGCTGCTGAGTGGCCGCCTATGTCGGCTGCTGTTTGGCAGCCTATGCCGGATGCTTGGGGCCGCCTATGCCGGCTGCTGAGCGGCCGCCTATGCCGGCTGCTGGGTGGCCGCCTATGCCGGCTGCTGAGAGGCCGCCTATGTCGGCTGCTGAGCGGCCGCCTATGCCGGTAGCTGGGTGGCCAGCTATGTCGGCTGCTGTTTGGCCGCCTATGCCGGCTGCTGAGAGGCCGCCTATGTCGGCTGCTGAGCGGCCGCCTATGCCGGCTGCTGGGTGGCCGGCTATGTCGGCTGCTGTTTGGCCGCCTATGCCGGCTGCTGGGTGGACGCCTATGCCGGCAGCTGCTTGGCCGCCTATGCCGGCTTCTGTTTGGCCGCCTATGCCGGCTGCTAGGTGGCCGCCTATGCCGGCTGTTAAGTGGCCGCCTATGCCGGCTGCTGTTTGGCCACCTATGTCGGCTGCTGAGTGGCCGCCTATGCCGGCTGCTGGGTGGCCGGCTATGTCGGCTGCTGTTTGGCCGCCTATGCCGGCTGCTGGGTGGCCGGCTATGCCGGCTGCTGGGTGGCCGCCTATGCCGGCTGCTGTGAGGCCGCCTATGCCAGCTGCTGGGTGGCCGCCTATGCCGGCTGCTTGGTGGCCGCCTATGCCGGCTACTGGGTGGCCGCCTATGCCGGCTACTGGGTGGCCGGAGATGTCGGCTGCTGTTTGGCAGCCTATGCCGGATGCTGGGGGCCACCTATGCCGGCCGCTGGGTGGCCGCCTGTGCCGGCCGCTGGGTGGCCGCCTATGCCGGCCGCTGAGTGGCCGCCTATGCCGGCCGCTGAGTGGCCGCCTATGCCGGCCGCTGGGTGGCCGGCTATGTCGGCTGCTGGGTGGCCGCCTATGCCGGCTGCTGTTCGGCCGCCTATGTCGGCTGCTGAGCGGCCGCTTATGTCGGCTGCTGAGCGGCCGCCTATGCCGGCTGCTGTTTGGCCGCCTATGCCGGCTGCTGGGTGGCCGCCCATGCCGGTTGCTGGGTGGCCGCCTATGCCGGCTGCTGGGTGGCCGCCCATGCCGGTTGCTGGGTGGCCGCCTATGCCGGCTGCTGGGTGGCCGCCTATGCCGGCTGCTGGGTGGCCGCCTATGCCGGCTGCTGTTTGGCCGCCTATGCCGGCTGCTGTTTGGCCGCCTATGTCGGCTGCTGAGCGGCCGCCTATGCCGGCTGCTGGGTGGCCGGTTATGTCGGCTGCTGTTTGGCCGCCTATGCCGGCAGCTGCGTGGCCGCCTATGCCGGCTGCTGTTTGTCCGCCTATGCCGGCTGCTAGGTGGCCGCCTATGCCGGCTGCTGAGTGGCCGCCTATGCCGGCTGCTGTTTGGCCACCTATGTTGGCTGCTGAGTGGCCGCCTATGCCAGCTGCTGGGTGGCCGGCTATGTCGGCTGCTGGGTGGCCGCCTATGCCGGCTGCTGTGAGGCCGCCTATGCCGGCTGCTGGGTGGCCGGCTATGCCGGCTGCTGTTTGGCCGCCTATGCCGGCAGCTGGGTGGCCGCCTAAGCCGGCTGCTGGGTGGCCGGCTATGTCGGCTGCTGTGAGGCCGCCTATGCCGGCTGCTGGGTGGCCGGCTTTGCCGGCTGCTGTTTGGCCGCCTATGCCGGCTGCTGAGAGGCCGCCTATGTCGGCTGCTGAGCGGCCGCCTATGCCGGCTGCTGGGTGGCCGGCTATGTCGGCTGCTGTTTGGCCGCCTATGCCGGCTGCTGGGTGGCCGCCTATGCCGACAGCTGCGTGGCCGCCTATGCCGGCTGCTGTTTGGCCGCCTATGCCGGCTGCTAGGTGGCCGCCTATGCCGGCTGCTGAGTGGCCGCCTATGCCGGCTGCTGTTTGGCCGGCTATGTCGGCTGCTGTTTGGCCGCCTATGCCGGCTGCTGGGTGGCCGCCTATGCCGGCTGCTGGGTGGCCGCCTATGCCGGTAGCTGCGTGGCCGCCTATGCCGGCTGCTGTTTGGCCGCCTATGCCGGCTGCTAGGTGGCCGCCTATGCCGGCTGCTGAGTGGCCGCCTATGCCGGCTCCTGTTTGGCCACCTATGTCGGCTGCTGAGTGGCCGCCTATGCCGGCAGCTGGGTGGCCGGCTATGTCGGCTGCTGGGTGGCCGCCTATGCTGGCTGCTGTTCGGCCGCCTATGTCGGCTGCTGAGCGGCCGCCTATGCCGGCTGCTGTTTGGCCGCCTATGCCGGCTGCTGGGTGGCCGCCTATGCCGGCTGCTGGGTGGCCGCCTATGCCGGCTGCTGTTTGGCCGCTTATGCCGGCGGCTGTTTGGCCGCCTATGCCGGCTGCTGTTTGCCGCCTATGTCGGCTGCTGAGTGGCCGCCTATGTTGGCTGCTGAGCGGCCGCCTATGCCGGCTGCTGGGTGGCCGGCTATGTCGGCTGCTGTTTGGCTGCCTATGCCGGCAGCTGCGTGGCCGCCTATGCCGGCTGCTGTTTGTCCTCCTATGCCGGCTGCTAGGTGGCCGCCTATGCCGGCTGCTGAGTGGCCGCCTATGCCGGCTGCTGTTTGGCCACCTATGTTGGCTGCTGAGTGGCCGCCTATGCCGGCTGCTGGGTGGCCGGCTATGTCGGCTGCTGGGTGGCCGCCTATGCCGGCTGCTGTGAGGCCGTCTATGCCGGCTGCTGGGTGGCCGGCTTTGCCGGCTGCTGTTTGTCCGCCTATGCCGGCAGCTGGGTGGCCGCCTATGCCGGCTGCTGGGTGGCCGCCTATGCCGGCTGCTGTTTGGCCGCTTATGCCGGCTGCTGTTTGGCCGCCTATTCCGGCTGCTGTTTGGCCGCCTATGTCGGCTGCTGAGCGGCCGCCTATGTTGGGTGCTGAGCGGCCGCCTATGCCGGCTGCTGGGTGGCCGGTTATGTCGGCTGCTGTTTGGCCGCCTATGCCGGCAGCTGCGTGGCCGCCTATGCCGGCTGCTGTTTGTCCGCCTATGCCGGCTGCTAGGTGGCCGCCTATGCCGGCTGCTGAGTGGCCGCCTATGCCGGCTGCTGTTTGGCCACCTATGTTGGCTGCTGAGTGGCCGCCTATGCCGGCTGCTGGGTGGCCGGCTATGTCGGCTGCTGGGTGGCCGCCTATGCCGGCTGCTGTGAGGCCGCCTATGCCGGCTGCTGGGGAGCCGGCTATGCCGGCTGCTGTTTGGCCGCCTATGCCGGCAGCTGGGTGGCCGCCTATGCCGGCTGCTGGGTGGCCGGCTATGTCGGCTGCTGGGTGGCCGCCTATGCCGGCTGCTGTGAGGCCGCCTATGCCGGCTGCTGGGTGGCCGGCTTTGCCGGCTGCTGTTTGGCCGCCTATGCCGGCTGCTGAGAGGCCGCCTATGTCGGCTGCTGAGAGGCCGCCTATGTCGGCTGCTGAGCGGCCGCCTATGCTGGCTGCTGGGTGGCCGGCTATGTCGGCTGCTGTTTGGCCGCCTATGCCGGCTGCTGGGTGGCCGCCTATGCCGACAGCTGCGTGGCCGCCTATGCCGGCTGCTGTTTGGCCGCCTATGCCGGCTGCTAGGTGGCCGCCTATGCCGGCTGCTGAGTGGCCGCCTATGCCGGCTGCTGTTTGGCCGGCTATGTCGGCTGCTGTTTGGCCGCCTATGCCGGCTGCTGGGTGGCCGCCTATGCCGGCAGCTGCGTGGCCGCCTATGCCGGCTGCTGTTTGGCCGCCTATGCCGGCTGCTAGGTGGCCGCCTATGCCGGCTGCTGAGTGGCCGCCTATGCCGGCTGCTGTTTGGCCACCTATGTCGGCTGCTGAGTGGCCGCCTATGCCGGCTGCTGGGTGGCCGGCTATGTCGGCTGCTGGGTGGCCGCCTATGCCGGCTGCTGTTCGGCCGCCTATGTCGGCTGCTGAGCGGCCGCCTATGCCGGCAGCTGTTTGGCCGCCTATGCCGGCTGCTGGGTGGCCGCCTATGCCGGCTGCTGTTTGGCCGCTTATGCCGGCGGCTGTTTGGCCGCCTATGCCGGCTGCTGTTTGCCGCCTATGTCGGCTGCTGAGTGGCCGCCTATGTTGGCTGCTGAGCGGCCGCCTATGCCGGCTGCTGGGTGGCCGGCTATGTCGGCTGCTGTTTGGCCGCCTATGCCGGCAGCTGCGTGGCCGCCTATGCCGGCTGCTGTTTGTCCTCCTATGCCGGCTGCTAGGTGGCCGCCTATGCCGGCTGCTGAGTGGCCGCCTATGCCGGCTGCTGTTTGGCCACCTATGTTGGCTGCTGAGTGGCCGCCTATGCCGGCTGCTGGGTGGCCGGCTATGTCGGCTTCTGGGTGGCAGCCTATGCCGGCTGCTGTGAGGCCGCCTATGCCGGCTGCTGTTTGGCCGCCTATGCCGGCTGCTGGGTGGCCGCCTATGCCGGCTGCTGTTTGGCCGCCTATGTCGGCTGCTGTGCGGCCGCCTATGTCGGCTGCTGGGTGGCCGCCTATGCCGGCTGCTGGGTGGCCGCCTATGCCGGCTGCTGGGTGGCCGCCTATGCCGGCTGCTGTGAGGCCGCCTATGCCGGCTGCTGGGTGGCCGGCTATGCCGGCTGCTGTTTGGCCGCCTATGCCGGCAGCTGGGTGGCCGCCTATGCCGGCTGCTGGGTGGCCGGCTATGCCGGCTGCTGTTTGGCCGCCTATGCCGGCAGCTGGGTGGCCGCCTATGCCGGCTGCTGGGTGGCCGCCTATGCCGGCTGCTGTGAGGCCGCCTATGCCGGCTGCTGGGTGGCCGGCTTTGCCGGCTGCTGTTTGGCCGCCTATGCCGGCTGCTGAGAGGCCGCCTATGTCGGCTGCTGAGCGGCCGCCTATGCCGGCTGCTGGGTGGCCGGCTATGTCGGCTGCTGTTTGGCCGCCTATGCCGGCTGCTGGGTGGCCGCCTATGCCGACAGCTGCGTGGCCGCCTATGCCGGCTGCTGTTTGGCCGCCTATGCCGGCTGCTAGGTGGCCGCCTATGCCGGCTGCTGAGTGGCCGCCTATGCCGGCTGCTGTTTGGCCGGCTATGTCGGCTGCTGTTTGGCCGCCTATGCCGGCTGCTGGGTGGCCGCCTATGCCGGCAGCTGCGTGGCCGCCTATGCCGGCTGCTGTTTGGCCGCCTATGCCGGCTGCTAGGTGGCCGCCTATGCCGGCTGCTGAGTGGCCGCCTATGCCGGCTGCTGTTTGGCCACCTATGTCGGCTGCTGAGTGGCCGCCTATGCCGGCTGCTGGGTGGCCGGCTATGTCGGCTGCTGGGTGGCCGCCTATGCCGGCTGCTGTTCGGCCGCCTATGTCGGCTGCTGAGCGGCCGCCTATGCCGGCTGCTGTTCGGCCGCCTATGCCGGCTGCTGGGTGGCCGCCTATGCCGGCTGCTGTTTGGCCGCTTATGCCGGCGGCTGTTTGGCCGCCTATGCCGGCTGCTGTTTGCCGCCTATGTCGGCTGCTGAGAGGCCGCCTATGTCGGCTGCTGAGCGGCCGCCTATGCCGGCTGCTGGGTGGTCGGCTATGTCGGCTGCTGTTTGGCCGCCTATGCCGGCAGCTGCGTGGCCGCCTATGCCGGCTGCTGTTTGTCCTCCTATGCCGGCTGCTAGGTGGCCGCCTATGCCGGCTGCTGAGTGGCCGCCTATGCCGGCTGCTGTTTGGCCACCTATGTTGGCTGCTGAGTGGCCGCCTATGCCGGCTGCTGGGTGGCCGGCTATGTCGGCTGCTGGGTGGCCGCCTATGCCGGCTGCTGTGAGGCCGCCTATGCCGGCTGCTGGGTGGCCGGCTTTGCCGGCTGCTGTTTGGCCGCCTATGCCGGCTGCTGAGTGGCCGCCTATGCCGGCTGCTGTTTGGCCGGCTATGTCGGCTGCTGTTTGGCCGCCTATGCCGGCTGCTGGGTGGCCGCCTATGCCGGCAGCTGCGTGGCCGCCTATGCCGGCTGCTGTTTGGCCGCCTATGCCGGCTGCTAGGTGGCCGCCTATGCCGGCTGCTGAGTGGCCGCCTATGCCGGCTCCTGTTTGGCCACCTATGTCGGCTGCTGAGTGGCCGCCTATGCCGGCAGCTGGGTGGCCGGCTATGTCGGCTGCTGGGTGGCCGCCTATGCTGGCTGCTGTTCGGCCGCCTATGTCGGCTGCTGAGCGGCCGCCTATGCCGGCTGCTGGGTGGCCGCCTATGCAGGCTGCTGGGTGGCCGCCTATGCCGGCTGCTGTTCGGCCGCCTATGCCGGCTGCTGGGTGGCCGCCTATGCCGGCTGCTGTTTGGCCGCTTATGCCGGCGGCTGTTTGGCCGCCTATGCCGGCTGCTGTTTGCCGCCTATGTCGGCTGCTGAGTGGCCGCCTATGTTGGCTGCTGAGCGGCCGCCTATGCCGGCTGCTGGGTGGCCGGCTATGTCGGCTGCTGTTTGGCCGCCTATGCCGGCAGCTGCGTGGCCGCCTATGCCGGCTGCTGTTTGTCCTCCTATGCCGGCTGCTAGGTGGCCGCCTATGCCGGCTGCTGGGTGGCCGGCTATGTCGGCTTCTGGGTGGCAGCCTATGCCGGCTGCTGTGAGGCCGCCTATGCCGGCTGCTGGGTGGCCGGCTTTGCCGGCTGCTGTTTGGCCGCCTATGCCGGCAGCTGGGTGGCCGCCTATGCCAGCTGATGTTTGGCCGCCTATGTCGGCTGCTGAGTGGCGCCTATGCCGGCTGCTGTTTGGCCGCCTATGCCGGCTGCTGGGTGGCCGCCTATGCCGGCTGCTGTTTGGCCGCCTATGTCGGCTGCTGTGCGGCCGCCTATGTCGGCTGCTGGGTGGCCGCCTATGCCGGCTGCTGGGTGGCCGCCTATGCCGGCTGCTGGGTGGCCGCCTATGCCGGCTGCTGTGAGGCCGCCTATGCTGGCTGCTGGGTGGCCGGCTTTGCCGGCTGCTGTTTGGCCGCCTATGCCGGCTGCTGAGTGGCCGCCTATGCCGGCTGCTGTTTGGCCGGCTATGTCGGCTGCTGTTTGGCCGCCTATGCCGGCTGCTGGGTGGCCGCCTATGCCGGCAGCTGCGTGGCCGCCTATGCCGGCTGCTGTTTGGCCGCCTATGCCGGCTGCTAGGTGGCCGCCCATGCCGGCTGCTGAGTGGCCGCCTATGCCGGCTCCTGTTTGGCCACCTATGTCGGCTGCTGAGTGGCCGCCTATGCCGGCAGCTGGGTGGCCGGCTATGTCGGCTGCTGCGTGGCCGCCTATGCTGGCTGCTGTTCGGCCGCCTATGTCGGCTGCTGAGCGGCCGCCTATGCCGGCTGCTGGGTGGCCGCCTATGCAGGCTGCTGGGTGGCCGCCTATGCAGGCTGCTGTTCGGCCGCCTATGCCGGCTGCTGGGTGGCCGCCTATGCCGGCTGCTGTTTGGCCGCTTATGCCGGCGGCTGTTTGGCCGCCTATGCCGGCTGCTGTTTGCCGCCTATGTCGGCTGCTGAGTGGCCGCCTATGTTGGCTGCTGAGCGGCCGCCTATGCCGGCTGCTGGGTGGCCGGCTATGTCGGCTGCTGTTTGGCCGCCTATGCCGGCAGCTGCGTGGCCGCCTATGCCGGCTGCTGTTTGTCCTCCTATGCCGGCTGCTAGGTGGCCGCCTATGCCGGCTGCTGAGTGGCCGCCTATGCCGGCTGCTGTTTGGCCACCTATGTTGGCTGCTGAGTGGCCGCCTATGCCGGCTGCTGGGTGGCCGGCTATGTCGGCTGCTGGGTGGCCGCCTATGCCGGCTGCTGTGAGGCCGCCTATGCCGGCTGCTGGGTGGCCGGCTTTGCCGGCTGCTGTTTGGCCGCCTATGCCGGCTGCTGAGAGGCCGCCTATGTCGGCTGCTGAGCGGCCGCCTATGCTGGCTGCTGGGTGGCCGGCTATGTCGGCTGCTGTTTGGCCGCCTATGCCGGCTGCTGGGTGGCCGCCTATGCCGACAGCTGCGTGGCCGCCTATGCCGGCTGCTGTTTGGCCGCCTATGCCGGCTGCTAGGTGGCCGCCTATGCCGGCTGCTGAGTGGCCGCCTATGCCGGCTGCTGTTTGGCCGGCTATGTCGGCTGCTGTTTGGCCGCCTATGCCGGCTGCTGGGTGGCCGCCTATGCCGGCAGCTGCGTGGCCGCCTATGCCGGCTGCTGTTTGGCCGCCTATGCGGGCTGCTAGGTGGCCGCCTATGCCGGCTGCTGAGTGGCCGCCTATGCCGGCTCCTGTTTGGCCCCCTATGTCGGCTGCTGAGTGGCCGCCTATGCCGGCAGCTGGGTGGCCGGCTATGTCGGCTGCTGGGTGGCCGCCTATGCTGGCTGCTGTTCGGCCGCCTATGTCGGCTGCTGAGCGGCCGCCTATGCCGGCTGCTGTTTGGCCGCCTATGCCGGCTGCTGGGTGGCCGCCTATGCCGGCTGCTGGGTGGCCGCCTATGCCGGCTGCTGTTTGGCCGCTTATGCCGGCGGCTGTTTGGCCGCCTATGCCGGCTGCTGTTTGCCGCCTATGTCGGCTGCTGAGTGGCCGCCTATGTTGGCTGCTGAGCGGCCGCCTATGCCGGCTGCTGGGTGGCCGGCTATGTCGGCTGCTGTTTGGCTGCCTATGCCGGCAGCTGCGTGGCCGCCTATGCCGGCTGCTGTTTGTCCTCCTATGCCGGCTGCTAGGTGGCCGCCTATGCCGGCTGCTGAGTGGCCGCCTATGCCGGCTGCTGTTTGGCCACCTATGTTGGCTGCTGAGTGGCCGCCTATGCCGGCTGCTGGGTGGCCGGCTATGTCGGCTGCTGGGTGGCCGCCTATGCCGGCTGCTGTGAGGCCGCCTATGCCGGCTGCTGGGTGGCCGGCTTTGCCGGCTGCTGTTTGTCCGCCTATGCCGGCAGCTGGGTGGCCGCCTATGCCGGCTGCTGGGTGGCCGCCTATGCCGGCTGCTGTTTGGCCGCTTATGCCGGCTGCTGTTTGGCCGCCTATTCCGGCTGCTGTTTGGCCGCCTATGTCGGCTGCTGAGCGGCCGCCTATGTTGGGTGCTGAGCGGCCGCCTATGCCGGCTGCTGGGTGGCCGGTTATGTCGGCTGCTGTTTGGCCGCCTATGCCGGCAGCTGCGTGGCCGCCTATGCCGGCCGCTGTTTGTCCGCCTATGCCGGCTGCTAGGTGGCCGCCTATGCCGGCTGCTGAGTGGCCGCCTATGCCGGCTGCTTTTTGGCCACCTATGTTGGCTGCTGAGTTGCCGCCTATGCCGGCTGCTGGGTGGCCGGCTATGTCGGCTGCTGGGTGGCCGCCTATGCCGGCTGCTGTGAGGCCGCCTATGCCAGCTGCTGGGTGGCCGGCTATGCCGGCTGCTGTTTGGCCGCCTATGCCGGCAGCTGGGTGGCCGCCTATGCCGGCTGCTGGGTGGCCGGTTATGTCGGCTGCTGTTTGGCCGCCTATGCCGGCAGCTGCGTGGCCGCCTATGCCGGCCGCTGTTTGTCCGCCTATGCCGGCTGCTAGGTGGCCGCCTATGCCGGCTGCTGAGTGGCCGCCTATGCCGGCTGCTTTTTGGCCACCTATGTTGGCTGCTGAGTTGCCGCCTATGCCGGCTGCTGGGTGGCCGGCTATGTCGGCTGCTGGGTGGCCGCCTATGCCGGCTGCTGTGAGGCCGCCTATGCCGGCTGCTGGGTGGCCGGCTATGCCGGCTGCTGTTTGGCCGCCTATGCCGGCAGCTGGGTGGCCGCCTATGCCGGCTGCTGGGTGGCCGGCTATGTCGGCTGCTGGGTGGCCGCCTATGCCGGCTGCTGTGAGGCCGCCTATGCCGGCTGCTGGGTGGCCGGCTTTGCCGGCTGCTGTTTGGCCGCCTATGCCGGCTGCTGAGAGGCCGCCTATGTCGGCTGCTGAGCGGCCGCCTATGCCGGCTGCTGGGTGGCCGGCTATGTCGGCTGCTGTTTGGCCGCCTATGCCGGCTGCTGGGTGGCCGCCTATGCCGACAGCTGCGTGGCCGCCTATGCCGGCTGCTGTTTGGCCGCCTATGCCGGCTGCTAGGTGGCCGCCTATGCCGGCTGCTGAGTGGCCGCCTATGCCGGCTGCTGAGTGGCCGCCTATGCCGGCTGCTGGGTGGCCGGCTATGTCGGCTGCTGGGTGGCCGCCTATGCCGGCTGCTGTTCGTCCGCCTATGTCGGCTGCTGAGCGGCCGCCTATGCCGGCAGCTGTTTGGCCGCCTATGCCGGCTGCTGGGTGGCCGCCTATGCCGGCTGCTGTTTGGCCGCTTATGCCGGCGGCTGTTTGGCCGCCTATGCCGGCTGCTGTTTGCCGCCTATGTCGGCTGCTGAGTGGCCGCCTATGTTGGCTGCTGAGCGGCCGCCTATGCCGGCTGCTGGGTGGCCGGCTATGTCGGCTGCTGTTTGGCCGCCTATGCCGGCAGCTGCGTGGCCGCCTATGCCGGCTGCTGTTTGTCCTCCTATGCCGGCTGCTAGGTGGCCGCCTATGCCGGCTGCTGAGTGGCCGCCTATGCCGGCTGCTGTTTGGCCACCTATGTTGGCTGCTGAGTGGCCGCCTATGCCGGCTGCTGGGTGGCCGGCTATGTCGGCTGCTGGGTGGCAGCCTATGCCGGCTGCTGTGAGGCCGCCTATGCCGGCTGCTGGGTGGCCGGCTTTGCCGGCTGCTGTTTGGCCGCCTATGCCGGCAGCTGGGTGGCCGCCTATGCCAGCTGATGTTTGGCCGCCTATGTCGGCTGCTGAGTGGCGCCTATGCCGGCTGCTGTTTGGCCGCCTATGCCGGCTGCTGGGTGGCCGCCTATGCCGGCTGCTGTTTGGCCGCCTATGTCGGCTGCTGTGCGGCCGCCTATGTCGGCTGCTGGGTGGCCGCCTATGCCGGCTGCTGGGTGGCCGCCTATGCCGGCTGCTGGGTGGCCGCCTATGCCGGCTGCTGTGAGGCCGCCTATGCCGGCTGCTGGGTGGCCGGCTATGCCGGCTGCTGTTTGGCCGCCTATGCCGGCAGCTGGGTGGCCGCCTATGCCGGCTGCTGGGTGGCCGGCTATGCCGGCTGCTGTTTGGCCGCCTATGCCGGCAGCTGGGTGGCCGCCTATGCCGGCTGCTGGGTGGCCGCCTATGCCGGCTGCTGTGAGGCCGCCTATGCCGGCTGCTGGGTGGCCGGCTTTGCCGGCTGCTGTTTGGCCGCCTATGCCGGCTGCTGAGAGGCCGCCTATGTCGGCTGCTGAGCGGCCGCCTATGCCGGCTGCTGGGTGGCCGGCTATGTCGGCTGCTGTTTGGCCGCCTATGCCGGCTGCTGGGTGGCCGCCTATGCCGACAGCTGCGTGGCCGCCTATGCCGGCTGCTGTTTGGCCGCCTATGCCGGCTGCTAGGTGGCCGCCTATGCCGGCTGCTGAGTGGCCGCCTATGCCGGCTGCTGTTTGGCCGGCTATGTCGGCTGCTGTTTGGCCGCCTATGCCGGCTGCTGGGTGGCCGCCTATGCCGGCAGCTGCGTGGCCGCCTATGCCGGCTGCTGTTTGGCCGCCTATGCCGGCTGCTAGGTGGCCGCCTATGCCGGCTGCTGAGTGGCCGCCTATGCCGGCTGCTGTTTGGCCACCTATGTCGGCTGCTGAGTGGCCGCCTATGCCGGCTGCTGGGTGGCCGGCTATGTCGGCTGCTGGGTGGCCGCCTATGCCGGCTGCTGTTCGGCCGCCTATGCCGGCTGCTGGGTGGCCGCCTATGCCGGCTGCTGTTTGGCCGCTTATGCCGGCGGCTGTTTGGCCGCCTATGCCGGCTGCTGTTTGCCGCCTATGTCGGCTGCTGAGTGGCCGCCTATGTTGGCTGCTGAGCGGCCGCCTATGCCGGCTGTTGGGTGGCCGGCTATGTCGGCTGCTGTTTGGCCGCCTATGCCGGCAGCTGCGTGGCCGCCTATGCCGGCTGCTGTTTGTCCTCCTATGCCGGCTGCTAGGTGGCCGCCTATGCCGGCTGCTGAGTGGCCGCCTATGCCGGCTGCTGTTTGGCCACCTATGTTGGCTGCTGAGTGGCCGCCTATGCCGGCTGCTGGGTGGCCGGCTATGTCGGCTGCTGGGTGGCCGCCTATGCCGGCTGCTGTGAGGCCGCCTATGCCGGCTGCTGGGTGGCCGGCTTTGCCGGCTGCTGTTTGGCCGCCTATGCCGGCAGCTGGGTGGCCGCCTATGACAGCTGATGTTTGGCCGCCTATGTCGGCTGCTGAGTGGCGCCTATGCCGGCTGCTGTTTGGCCGCCTATGCCGGCTGCTGGGTGGCCGCCTATGCCGGCTGCTGTTTGGCCGCCTATGTCGGCTGCTGTGCGGCCGCCTATGTCGGCTGCTGGGTGGCCGCCTATGCCGGCTGCTGGGTGGCCGCCTATGCCGGCCGCTGAGTGGCCGCCTATGCCGGCTGCTGAGAGGCCGCCTATGTCGGCTGCTGAGCGGCCGCCTATGCCGGCTGCTGGGTGGCCGGCTATGTCGGCTGCTGTTTGGCCGCCTATGCCGGCTGCTGGGTGGCCGCCTATGCCGGCAGCTGCGTGGCCGCCTATGCCGGCTGCTTTTTGGCTGCCTATGCCGGCTGCTAGGTGGCCGCCTATGCCGGCTGCTGAGTGGCCGCCTATGCCGGCTGCTGTTTGGCCGGCTATGTCGGCTGCCGTTTGGCCGCCTATGCCGGCTGCTGGGTGGCCGCCTATACCGGTAGCTGCGTGGCCGCCTATGCCGGCTGCTGTTTGGCCACCTATGTCGGCTGCTGAGTGGCCGCCTATGCCGGCTGCTGGGTGGCCGGCTATGTCGGCTGCTGGGTGGCCGCCTATGCCGGCTGCTGTTCGACCGCCTATGTCGGCTGCTGAGCGGCCGCCTATGCCGGCTGCTTTTTGGCCGCCTATGCCGGCTGCTGGGTGGCCGCCTATGTTGGCTGCTGAGCGGCCGCCTATGCCGGCTGCTGGGTGGCCGGCTATGTCGGCTGCTGTTTGGCCGCCTATGCCGGCAGCTGCGTGGCCGCCTATGCCGGCTGCTGTTTGTCCTCCTATGCCGGCTGCTAGGTGGCCGCCTATGCCGGCTGCTGAGTGGCCGCCTATGCCGGCTGCTGTTTGGCCACCTATGTTGGCTGCTGAGTGGCCGCCTATGCCGGCTGCTGGGTGGCCGGCTATGTCGGCTGCTGGGTGGCCGCCTATGCCGGCTGCTGTGAGGCCGCCTATGCCGGCTGCTGGGTGGCCGGCTTTGCCGGCTGCTGTTTGGCCGCCTATGCCGGCAGCTGGGTGGCCGCCTATGCCAGCTGATGTTTGGCCTCCTATGTCGGCTGCTGAGTGGCGCTTATGCCGGCTGCTGTTTGGCCGCCTATGCCGGATGCTGGGTGGCCGCCTATGCCGGCTGCTGTTTGGCCGCCTATGTCGGCTGCTGTGCGGCCGCCTATGTCGGCTGCTGGGCGGCCGCCTATGCCGGCTGCTGTGAGGCCGCCTTTGCCGGCTGCTGGGTTGCCGCCTATGCCGGCTGCTGTTTGGCCGCCTATGCCGGCTGCTGAGTGGCCGCCTATGCCGGCTGCTGTTTGGCCGCCTATGTCGGCTGCTGAGCGGCCGCCTATGTTGGCTGCTGAGCGGCCGCCTATGCTGGCTGCTGGGTGGCCGGCTATGTCGGCTGCTTTTTGGCCGCCTATGCCGGCAGCTGCGCGGCCGCCTATGCCGGCTGCTGTTTGTCCTCCTATGCCGGCTGCTAGGTGGCCGCCTATGCCGGCTGCTGGGTTGCCGCCTATGCCGGCTGCTGTTTGGCCGCCTATGCCGGCTGCTGAGTGGCCGCCTATGCCGGCTGCTGTTTGGCCGCCTATGTCGGCTGCTGAGCGGCCGCCTATGTTGGCTGCTGAGCGGCCGCCTATGCTGGCTGCTGGGTGGCCGGCTATGTCGGCTGCTGTTTGGCCGCCTATGCCGGCAGCTGCGCGGCCGCCTATGCCGGCTGCTGTTTGTCCTCCTATGCCGGCTGCTAGGTGGCCGCCTATGCCGGCTGCTGAGTGGCCGCCTATGCCGGCTGCTGTTTGGCCACCTATGTTGGCTGCTGAGTGGCCGCCTATGCCGGCTGCTGGGTGGCCGGCTATGTCGGCTGCTGGGTGGCCGCCTATGCCGGCTGCTGTGAGGCCGCCTATGCCGGCTGCTGGGTGGCCGGCTTTGCCGGCTGCTGTTTGGCCGCCTATGCCGGCAGCTGGGTGGCCGCCTATGCCAGCTGCTTTTTTGCCGCCTATGTCGGCTGCTGAGTGGCGCCTATGCCGGCTGCTGTTTGGCCGCCTATGCCGGCTGCTGGGTGGCCGCCTATGTTGGCTGCTGAGCGGCCGCCTATGCCGGCTGCTGGGTGGCCGGCTATGTCGGCTGCTGTTTGGCCGCCTATGCCGGCAGCTGCGTGGCCGCCTATGCCGGCTGCTGTTTGTCCTCCTATGCCGGCTGCTAGGTGGCCGCCTATGCCGGCTGCTGAGTGGCCGCCTATGCCGGCTGCTGTTTGGCCACCTATGTTGGCTGCTGAGTGGCCGCCTATGCCGGCTGCTGGGTGGCCGGCTATGTCGGCTGCTGGGTGGCCGCCTATGCCGGCTGCTGTGAGGCCGCCTATGCCGGCTGCTGGGTGGCCGGCTTTGCCGGCTGCTGTTTGGCCGCCTATGCCGGCAGCTGGGTGGCCGCCTATGCCAGCTGATGTTTGGCCGCCTATGTCGGCTGCTGAGTGGCGCCTATGTCGGCTGCTGTTTGGCCGCCTATGCCGGCTGCTGGGTGGCCGCCGATGCCGGCAGCTGCGTGGCCGCCTATGCCGGCTGCTGTTTGGCTGCCTATGCCGGCTGCTAGGTGGCCGCCTATGCCGGCTGCTGAGTGGCCGCCTATGCCGGCTGCTGTTTGGCCGGCTATGTCGGCTGCTGTTTGGCCGCCTATGCCGGCTGCTGGGTGGCCGCCTATGCCGGCAGCTGCGTGGCCGCCTATGCCGGCTGCTGTTTGGCCGCCTATGCCGGCTGCTAGGTGGCCGCCTATGCCGGCTGCTGAGTGGCCGCCTATGCCGGCTGCTGTTTGGCCACCTATGTCGGCTGCTGAGTGGCCGCCTATGCCGGCTGCTGGGTGGCCGGCTATGTCGGCTGCTGGGTGGCCGCCTATGCCGGCTGCTGTTCGACCGCCTATGTCGGCTGCTGAGCGGCCGCCTATGCCGGCTGCTTTTTGGCCGCCTATGCCGGCTGCTGGGTGGCCGCCTATGTTGGCTGCTGAGCGGCCGCCTATGCCGGCTGCTGGGTGGCCGACTATGTCGGCTGCTGTTTGGCCGCCTATGCCGGCAGCTGCGTGGCCGCTTATGCCGGCTGCTGTTTGTCCTCCTATGCCGGCTGCTAGGTGGCCGCCTATGCCGGCTGCTGAGTGGCCGCCTATGCCGGCTGCTGTTTGGCCACCTATGTTGGCTGCTGAGTGGCCGCCTATGCCGGCTGCTGGGTGGCCGGCTATGTCGGCTGCTTGGTGGCCGCCTATGCCGGCTGCTGTGAGGCCGCCTATGCCGGCTGCTGGGTGGCCGGCTTTGCCGGCTGCTGTTTGGCCGCCTATGCCGGCAGCTGGGTGGCCGCCTATGCCAGCTGATGTTTGGCCGCCTATGTCGGCTGCTGAGTGGCGCTTATGCCGGCTGCTGTTTGGCCGCCTATGCCGGATGCTGGGTGGCCGCCTATGCCGGCTGCTGTTTGGCCGCCTATGTCGGCTGCTGTGCGGCCGCCTATGTCGGCTGCTGGGCGGCCGCCTATGCCGGCTGCTGTGAGGCCGCCTATGCCGGCTGCTGGGTTGCCGCCTATGCCGGCTGCTGTTTGGCCGCCTATGCCGGCTGCTGAGTGGCCGCCTATGCCGGCTGCTGTTTGGCCGCCTATGTCGGCTGCTGAGCGGCTGCCTATGTTGGCTGCTGAGCGGCCGCCTATGCTGGCTGCTGGGTGGCCGGCTATGTCGGCTGCTGTTTGGCCGCCTATGCCGGCAGCTGCGCGGCCGCCTATGCCGGCTGCTGTTTGTCCTCCTATGCCGGCTGCTAGGTGGCCGCCTATGCCGGCTGCTGAGTGGCCGCCTATGCCGGCTGCTGTTTGGCCACCTATGTTGGCTGCTGTTTGGCCGCCTATGCCGGCAGCTGCGCGGCCGCCTATGCCGGCTGCTGTTTGTCCTCCTATGCCGGCTGCTAGGTGGCCGCCTATGCCGGCTGCTGAGTGGCCGCCTATGCCGGCTGCTGTTTGGCCACCTATGTTGGCTGCTGAGTGGCCGCCTATGCCGGCTGCTGGGTGGCCGGCTATGTCGGCTGCTGGGTGGCCGCCTATGCCGGCTGCTGTGAGGCCGCCTATTCCGGCTGCTAGGTGGCCGGCTTTGCCGGCTGCTGTTTGTCCGCCTATGCCGGCAGCTGGGTGGCCGCCTATGCCGGCTGCTGGGTGGCCGCCTATGCCGGCTGCTGTTTGGCCGCTTATGCCGGCTGCTGTTTGGCCGCCTATTCCGGCTGCTGTTTGGCCGCCTATGTTGGCTGCTGTGCGGCCGCCTATGTCGGCTGCTGGGCGGCCGCCTATGCCGGCTGCTGTGAGGCCGCCTATGCCGGCTGCTGTTTGGCCGCCTATGTCGGCTGCTGTGCGGCCGCCTATGTCGGCTGCTGGGCGGCCGCCTATGCCGGCTGCTGTGAGGCCGCCTATGCCGGCTGCTGGGTTGCCGCCTATGCCGGCTGCTGTTTGGCCGCCTATGCCGGCTGCTGAGTGGCCGCCTATGCCCGCTGCTGTTTGGCCGCCTATGTCGGCTGCTGAGCGGCCGCCTATGTTGGCTGCTGAGCGGCCGCCTATGCTGGCTGCTGGGTGGCCGGCTATGTCGGCTGCTTTTTGGCCGCCTATGCCGGCAGCTGCGCGGCCGCCTATGCCGGCTGCTGTTTGTCCTCCTATGCCGGCTGCTAGGTGGCCGCCTATGCCGGCTGCTGGGTTGCCGCCTATGCCGGCTGCTGTTTGGCCGCCTATGCCGGCTGCTGAGTGTCCGCCTATGCCGGCTGCTGTTTGGCCGCCTATGTCGGCTGCTGAGCGGCCGCCTATGTTGGCTGCTGAGTGGCCGCCTATGCTGGCTGCTGGGTGGCCGGCTATGTCGGCTGCTGTTTGGCCGCCTATGCCGGCAGCTGCGCGGCCGCCTATGCCGGCTGCTGTTTGTCCTCCTATGCCGGCTGCTAGGTGGCCGCCTATGCCGGCTGCTGAGTGGCCGCCTATGCCGGCTGCTGTTTGGCCACCTATGTTGGCTGCTGAGTGGCCTCCTATGCCGGCTGCTGGGTGGCCGGCTATGTCGGCTGCTGGGTGGCCGCCTATGCCGGCTGCTGTGAGGCCGCCTATGCCGGCTGCTGGGTGGCCGGCTTTGCCGGCTGCTGTTTGGCCGCCTATGCCGGCAGCTGGGTGGCCGCCTATGCCAGCTGCTTTTTTGCCGCCTATGTCGGCTGCTGAGTGGCGCCTATGCCGGCTGCTGTTTGGCCGCCTATGCCGGCTGCTGGGTGGCCGCCTATGTTGGCTGCTGAGCGGCCGCCTATGCCGGCTGCTGGGTGGCCGGCTATGTCGGCTGCTGTTTGGCCGCCTATGCCGGCAGCTGCGTGGCCGCCTATGCCGGCTGCTGTTTGTCCTCCTATGCCGGCTGCTAGGTGGCCGCCTATGCCGGCTGCTGAGTGGCCGCCTATGCCGGCTGCTGTTTGGCCACCTATGTTGGCTGCTGAGTGGCCGCCTATGCCGGCTGCTGGGTGGCCGGCTATGTCGGCTGCTGGGTGGCCGCCTATGCCGGCTGCTGTGAGGCCGCCTATGCCGGCTGCTGGGTGGCCGGCTTTGCCGGCTGCTGTTTGGCCGCCTATGCCGGCAGCTGGGTGGCCGCCTATGCCAGCTGATGTTTGGCCGCCTATGTCGGCTGCTGAGTGGCGCCTATGTCGGCTGCTGTTTGGCCGCCTATGCCGGCTGCTGGGTGGCCGCCGATGCCGGCAGCTGCGTGGCCGCCTATGCCGGCTGCTGTTTGGCTGCCTATGCCGGCTGCTAGGTGGCCGCCTATGCCGGCTGCTGAGTGGCCGCCTATGCCGGCTGCTGTTTGGCCGGCTATGTCGGCTGCTGTTTGGCCGCCTATGCCGGCTGCTGGGTGGCCGCCTATGCCGGCAGCTGCGTGGCCGCCTATGCCGGCTGCTGTTTGGCCGCCTATGCCGGCTGCTAGGTGGCCGCCTATGCCGGCTGCTGAGTGGCCGCCTATGCCGGCTGCTGTTTGGCCACCTATGTCGGCTGCTGAGTGGCCGCCTATGCCGGCTGCTGGGTGGCCGGCTATGTCGGCTGCTGGGTGGCCGCCTATGCCGGCTGCTGTTCGACCGCCTATGTCGGCTGCTGAGCGGCCGCCTATGCCGGCTGCTTTTTGGCCGCCTATGCCGGCTGCTGGGTGGCCGCCTATGTTGGCTGCTGAGCGGCCGCCTATGCCGGCTGCTGGGTGGCCGACTATGTCGGCTGCTGTTTGGCCGCCTATGCCGGCAGCTGCGTGGCCGCTTATGCCGGCTGCTGTTTGTCCTCCTATGCCGGCTGCTAGGTGGCCGCCTATGCCGGCTGCTGAGTGGCCGCCTATGCCGGCTGCTGTTTGGCCACCTATGTTGGCTGCTGAGTGGCCGCCTATGCCGGCTGCTGGGTGGCCGGCTATGTCGGCTGCTTGGTGGCCGCCTATGCCGGCTGCTGTGAGGCCGCCTATGTCGGCTGCTGGGTGGCCGGCTTTGCCGGCTGCTGTTTGGCCGCCTATGCCGGCAGCTGGGTGGCCGCCTATGCCAGCTGATGTTTGGCCGCCTATGTCGGCTGCTGAGTGGCGCTTATGCCGGCTGCTGTTTGGCCGCCTATGCCGGATGCTGGGTGGCCGCCTATGCCGGCTGCTGTTTGGCCGCCTATGTCGGCTGCTGTGCGGCCGCCTATGTCGGCTGCTGGGCGGCCGCCTATGCCGGCTGCTGTGAGGCCGCCTATGCCGGCTGCTGGGTTGCCGCCTATGCCGGCTGCTGTTTGGCCGCCTATGCCGGCTGCTGAGTGGCCGCCTATGCCGGCTGCTGTTTGGCCGCCTATGTCGGCTGCTGAGCGGCTGCCTATGTTGGCTGCTGAGCGGCCGCCTATGCTGGCTGCTGGGTGGCCGGCTATGTCGGCTGCTGTTTGGCCGCCTATGCCGGCAGCTGCGCGGCCGCCTATGCCGGCTGCTGTTTGTCCTCCTATGCCGGCTGCTAGGTGGCCGCCTATGCCGGCTGCTGAGTGGCCGCCTATGCCGGCTGCTGTTTGGCCACCTATGTTGGCTGCTGTTTGGCCGCCTATGCCGGCAGCTGCGCGGCCGCCTATGCCGGCTGCTGTTTGTCCTCCTATGCCGGCTGCTAGGTGGCCGCTTATGCCGGCTGCTGAGTGGCCGCCTATGCCGGCTGCTGTTTGGCCACCTATGTTGGCTGCTGAGTGGCCGCCTATGCCGGCTGCTGGGTGGCCGGCTATGTCGGCTGCTGGGTGGCCGCCTATGCCGGCTGCTGTGAGGCCGCCTATTCCGGCTGCTAGGTGGCCGGCTTTGCCGGCTGCTGTTTGTCCGCCTATGCCGGCAGCTGGGTGGCCGCCTATGCCGGCTGCTGGGTGGCCGCCTATGCCGGCTGCTGTTTGGCCGCTTATGCCGGCTGCTGTTTGGCCGCCTATTCCGGCTGCTGTTTGGCCGCCTATGTTGGCTGCTGAGCGGCCGCCTATGTTGGGTGCTGAGCGGCCGCCTATGCCGGCTGCTGGGTGGCCGGTTATGTCGGCTGCTGTTTGGCCGCCTATGCCGGCAGCTGCGTGGCCGCCTATGCCGGCTGCTGTTTGTCCGCCTATGCCGGCTGCTAGGTGGCCGCCTATGCCGGCTGCTGAGTGGCCGCCTATGCCGGCTGCTGTTTGGCCACCTATGTTGGCTGCTGAGTGGCCGCCTATGCCGGCTGCTGGGTGGCCGGCTATGTCGGCTGCTGGGTGGCCGCCTATGCCGGCTGCTGTGAGGCCGCCTATGCCGGCTGCTGGGTGGCCGGCTATGCCGGCTGCTGTTTGGCCGCCTATGCCGGCAGCTGGGTGGCCGCCTATGCCGGCTGCTGGGTGGCCGGCTATGTCGGCTGCTGGGTGGCCGCCTATGCCGGCTGCTGTGAGGCCGCCTATGCCGGCTGCTGGGTGGCCGGCTTTGCCGGCTGCTGTTTGGCCGCCTATGCCGGCTGCTGAGAGGCCGCCTATGTCGGCTGCTGAGCGGCCGCCTATGCCGGCTGCTGGGTGGCCGGCTATGTCGGCTGCTGTTTGGCCGCCTATGCCGGCTGCTGGGTGGCCGCCTATGCCGACAGCTGCGTGGCCGCCTATGCCGGCTGCTGTTTGGCCGCCTATGCCGGCTGCTAGGTGGCCGCCTATGCCGGCTGCTGAGTGGCCGCCTATGCCGGCTGCTGTTTGGCCGGCTATGTCGGCTGCTGTTTGGCCGCCTATGCCGGCTGCTGGGTGGCCGCCTATGCCGGCAGCTGCGTGGCCGCCTATGCCGGCTGCTGTTTGGCCGCCTATGTCGGCTGCTAGGTGGCCGCCTATGCCGGCTGCTGAGTGGCCGCCTATGCCGGCTGCTGTTTTGCCACCTATGTCGGCTGCTGAGTGGCCGCCTATGCCGGCTGCTGGGTGGCCGGCTATGTCGGCTGCTGGGTGGCCGCCTATGCCGGCTGCTGTTTGGCCGCCTATGCCGGCTGCTGGGTGACCGCCTATGCCGGCTGCTGGGTGGCCGCCTATGCCGGCTGCTGTTTGGCCGCTTATGCCGGCGGCTGTTTGGCCGCCTATGCCGGCTGCTGTTTGCCGCCTATGTCGGCTGCTGAGTGGCCGCCTATGTTGGCTGCTGAGCGGCCGCCTATGCCGGCTGCTGGGTGGCCGGCTATGTCTGCTGCTGTTTGGCTGCCTATGCCGGCAGCTGCGTGGCCGCCTATGCCGGCTGCTGTTTGTCCTCCTATGCCGGCTGCTAGGTGGCCGCCTATGCCGGCTGCTTAGTGGCCGCCTATGCCGGCTGCTGTTTGGCCACCTATGTTGGCTGCTGAGTGGCCGCCTATGCCGGCTGCTGGGTGGCCGGCTATGTCGGCTGCTGGGTGGCCGCCTATGCCGGCTGCTGTGAGGCCGCCTATGCCGGCTGCTGGGTGGCCGGCTTTGCCGGCTGCTGTTTGTCCGCCTATGCCGGCAGCTGGGTGGCCGCCTATGCCGGCTGCTGGGTGGCCGCCTATGCCGGCTGCTGTTTGGCCGCTTATGCCGGCTGCTGTTTGGCCGCCTATTCCGGCTGCTGTTTGGCCGCCTATGTCGGCTGCTGAGCGGCCGCCTATGTTGGGTGCTGAGCGGCCGCCTATGCCGGCTGCTGGGTGGCCGGTTATGTCGGCTGCTGTTTGGCCGCCTATGCCGGCAGCTGCGTGGCCGCCTATGCCGGCTGCTGTTTGTCCGCCTATGCCGGCTGCTAGGTGGCCGCCTATGCCGGCTGCTGAGTGGCCGCCTATGCCGGCTGCTGTTTGGCCACCTATGTTGGCTGCTGAGTGGCCGCCTATGCCGGCTGCTGGGTGGCCGGCTATGTCGGCTGCTGGGTGGCCGCCTATGCCGGCTGCTGTGAGGCCGCCTATGCCGGCTGCTGGGTGGACGGCTATGCCGGCTGCTGTTTGGTCGCCTATGCCGGCAGCTGGGTGGCCGCCTATGCCGGCTGCTGGGTGGCCGGCTATGTCGGCTGCTGGGTGGCCGCCTATGCCGGCTGCTGTGAGGCCGCCTATGCCGGCTGCTGGGTGGCCGGCTTTGCCGGCTGCTGTTTGGCCGCCTATACCGGCTGCTGGGTGGCCGCCTATGCCGGCTGCTGAGTGGCCGCCTATGCCGGTTGCTGTTTGGCCGGCTATGTCGGCTGCTGTTTGGCCGCCTATGCCGGCTGCTGGGTGGCCGCCTATGCCGGCTGCTGGGTGGCCGGCTATGCCGGCTGCTGGGTGGCCGGCTATGTCGGCTGCTGGGCGGCCGCCTATGCCGGCTGCTGGGTGGCCGGCTATGCCGGCTGCTGTTTGGCCGCCTATGCCGGCTCCTATTTGGCCGCCTGTCGGCTGCTGAGCGGCTGCCTATGCCGGCTGCTGGGTGGCCGCCTATGCCGGCTGCTGTGAGGCCGCCTATGCCGGCTGCTGGGTGGCCGGCTATGTCGGCTGCTGGGTGGCCGCCTATGCCGGCTGCTGGGTGGCCGGCTATGCCGGCTGCTGGGTGGCCGGCTATGTCGGCTGCTGGGTGGCCGCCTATGCCGGCTGCTGTTTGGCCGCCTATGCCGGCTCCTGTTTGGCCGCCTGTCGGCTGCTGAGCGGCTGCCTATGCCGGCTGCTGGGTGGCCGGCTATGTCGGCTGCTGGGTGGCTGCCTATGCCAGCTGTTGAGTGGCCGCCTATGCCGGCTGCTGGGTGGCCGGCTATGCCGGCTGCTGTTTGGCCGCCTATGCCGGCAGCTGGGCGGCCGCCTATGCCGGCTGCTGGGCGGCCGCCTATGCCGGCTGCTGAGTGACCGCCTATGCCGGCTGCTGGGTGGCCGCCTATGTCGGCTGCTGAGAGGCCGCCTATGTCGGCTGCTGAGCGGCCGCCTATGCCGGTAGCTGGGTGGCCAGCTATGCCGGCTGCTGAGAGGCCGCCTATGTCGGCTGCTGAGCGGCCGCTTATGCCGGTAGCTGGGTGGCCAGCTATGTCGGGTGCTGTTTGGCCGCCTATGCCGGCTGCTGAGAGGCCGCCTATGCCGGCTGCTGGGTGGCCGGCTATGTCGACTTCTGTTTGGCCGCCTATGCCGGCTGCTGGGCGGCCGCCTATGCCGGCAGCTGCGTGGCCGCCTATGCCGGCTGCTGTTTGGCCACCTATGTCGGCTGCTGTTTGGCCGCCTATGCCGGCTGCTAGGTGGCCGCCTATCCCGGCTGCTGTTTGGCCGCCTATGCCGGCTGCTAGGTGCCCCCCTATGCCGGCTGCTGTGTGGCCGCCTATGCCGGCTGCTGTTTGGCCACCTATGTCGGCTGCTGTTTGGCAGCCTATGCCGGATGCTGGGGGCCGCCTATGCCGGCTGCTGAGCGGCCGCCTATGCCGGCTGCTGGGTGGCCGCCTATGCCGGCTGCTGAGAGGCCGCCTATGTCGGCTGCTGAGCGGCCGCCTATGCCGGTAGCTGGGTGGCCAGCTATGTCGGCTGCTTTTTGGCCGCCTATGCCGGCTGCTGAGAGGCCGCCTATGTCGGCTGCTGAGCGGCCGCCTATGCCGGCTGCTGGGTGGCCGGCTATGTCGGCTGCTGTTTGGCCGCCTATGCCGGCTGCTGGGTGGACGCCTATGCCGGCAGCTGCTTGGCCGCCTATGCCGGCTGCTGTTTGGCCGCCTATGCCGGCTGCTAGGTGGCCGCCTATGCCGGTTGTTAAGTGGCCGCCTATGCCGGCTGCTGTTTGGCCACCTATGTCGGCTGCTGAGTGGCCGCCTATGCCGGCTGCTGGGTGGCCGGCTATGTCGGCAGCTTGGTGGCCGCCTATGCCGGCTGCTAGGTGGCCGCCTATGCCGGCTGCTGAGTGGCCGCCTATGCCGGCTGCTGTTTGGCCGGCTATGTCGGCTGCTGTTTGGCCGCCTATGCCGGCTGCTGGGTGGCCGGCTATGCCGGCAGCTGCGTGGCCGCCTATGCCGGCTGCTGTTTGGCCGCCTATGCCGGCTGCTAGGTGGCCGCCTATGCCGGCTGCTGAGTGGCCGCCTATGCCGGGCTGCTGTTTGGCCACCTATGTCGGCTGCTGAGTGGCCGCCTATGCCGGCTGCTGGGTGGCCGGCTATGTCGGCTGCTGGGTGGCCGCCTATGCCGGCTGCTGTTCGGCCGCCTATGTCGGCTGCTGAGCGGCCGCCTATGCCGGCAGCTGTTTGGCCGCCTATGCCGGCTGCTGGGTGGCCGCCTATGCCGGCTGCTGTTTGGCCGCTTATGCCGGCGGCTGTTTTGCCGCCTATGCCGGCTGCTGTTTGCCGCCTATGTCGGCTGCTGAGTGGCCGCCTATGTTGGCTGCTGAGCGGACGCCTATGCCGGCTGCTGGGTGGCCGGCTATGTCGGCTGCTGTTTGGCCGCCTATGCCGGCAGCTGCGTGGCCGCCTATGCCGGCTGCTGTTTGTCCTCCTATGCCGGCTGGTAGGTGGCCGCCTATGCCGGCTGATGAGTGGCCGCCTATGCCGGCTGCTGTTTGGCCACCTATGTTGGCTGCTGAGTGGCCGCCTATGCCGGCTGCTGGGTGGCCGGCTATGTCGGCTGCTGGGTGGCAGCCTATGCCGGCTGCTGTGAGGCCGCCTATGCCGGCTGCTGGGTGGCCGGCTTTGCCGGCTGCTGTTTGGCCGCCTATGGTGGCCGCCTATGCCAGCTGATGTTTGGCCCGCCTATGTCGGCTGCTGAGTGGCGCCTATGCCGGCTGCTGTTTGGCCGCCTATGCCGGCTGCTGGGTGGCCGCCTATGCCGGCTGCTGTTTGGCCGCCTATGTCGGCTGCTGTGCGGCCGCCTATGTCGGCTGCTGGGTGGCCGCCTATGCCGGCTGCTGGGTGGCCGCCTATGCCGGCTGCTGGGTGGCCGGCTATGTCGGCTGCTGGGTGGCCGCCTATGCCGGCTGCTGTGAGGCCGCCTATGCCGGCTGCTGGGTGGCCGGCTATGCCGGCTGCTGTTTGGCCGCCTATGCCGGCAGCTGGGTGGCCGCCTATGCCGGCTGCTGGGTGGCCGGCTATGCCGGCTGCTGTTGGCCGCCTATGCCGGCTTTTAGGTGGCCGCCTATGCCGGCTGCTGTTTGGCCGGCTATGTCGGCTGCTGTTTGGCCGCCTATGCCGGCTGCTGGGTGGCCGCCTATGCCGGCAGCTGCGTGGCCGCCTATGCCGGCTGCTGTTTGGCCGCCTATGCCGGCTGCTAGGTGGCCGCCTATGCCGGCTGCTGAGTGGCCGCCTATGCCGGCTCCTGTTTGGCCACCTATGTCGGCTGCTGAGTGGCCGCCTATGCCGGCAGCTGGGTGGCCGGCTATGTCGGCTGCTGGGTGGCCGCCTATGCTGGCTGCTGTTCGGCCGCCTATGTCGGCTGCTGAGCGGCCGCCTATGCCGGCTGCTGTTTGGCCGCCTATGCCGGCTGCTGGGTGGCCGCCTATGCCGGCTGCTGGGTGGCCGCCTATGCCGGCTGCTGTTTGGGCCGCTTATGCCGGCGGCTGTTTGCCGCCTATGCCGGCTGCTGTTTGCCGCCTATGTCGGCTGCTGAGGGTCCGCCTATGTTGGCTGCTGAGCGGCCGCCTATGCCGGCTGCTGGGTGGCCGGCTATGTCGGCTGCTGTTTGGCTGCCTATGCCGGCAGCTGCGTGGCCGCCTATGCCGGCTGCTGTTTGTCCTCCTATGCCGGCTGCTAGGTGGCCGCCTATGCCGGCTGCTGAGTGGCCGCCTATGCCGGCTGCTGTTTGGCCACCTATGTTGGCTGCTGAGTGGCCGCCTATGCCGGCTGCTGGGTGGCCGGCTATGTCGGCTGCTGGGTGGCCGCCTATGCCGGCTGCTGTGAGGCCGCCTATGCCGGCTGCTGGGGTGGCCGGCTTTGCCGGCTGCTGTTTGCCGCCTATGCCGGCAGCTGGGTGGCCGCCTATGCCGGCTGCTGTTTGGCCACCTATGTTGGCTGCTGAGTGGCCGCCTATGCCGGCTGCTGGGTGGCCGGCTATGTCGGCTGCTGGGTGGCCGCCTATGCCGGCTGCTGTGAGGCCGCCTATGCCGGCTGCTGGGTGGCCGGCTTTGCCGGCTGCTGTTTGGCCGCCTATGCCGGCAGCTGGGTGGCCGCCTATGCCAGCTGATGTTTGGCCGCCTATGTCGGCTGCTGAGTGGCGCCTATGCCGGCTGCTGTTTGGCCGCCTATGCCGGCTGCTGGGTGGCCGCCTATGCCGGCTGCTGTTTGGCCGCCTATGTCGGCTGCTGTGCGGCCGCCTATGTCGGCTGCTGGGTGGCCGCCTATGGCCGGCCGCTGGGTGGCCGCCTATGCCGGCCGCTGGTGGCCGCCTATGCCGGCCGCTGAGTGGCCGCCTATGCCGGCTGCTGAGAGGCCGCCTATGTCGGCTGCTGAGCGGCCGCCTATGCCGGCTGCTGGGTGGCCGGCTATGTCGGCTGCTGTTTGGCCGCCTATGCCGGCTGCTGGTTGGCCGCCTATGCCGGCAGCTGCGTGGCCGCCTATGCCGGCTGCTGTTTGGCCGCCTATGCCGGCTGCTGGGTGGCCGCCTATACCGGCAGCTGCGTGGCCGCCTATGCCGGCTGCTGTTTGGCCGCCTATGCCGGCTGCTAGGTGGCCGCCTATGCCGGCTGCTGAGTGGCCGCCTATGCCGGCTGCTGTTTGGCCACCTATGTCGGCTGCTGAGTGGCCGCCTATGCCGGCTGCTGGGTGGCCGGCTATGTCGGCTGCTGGGTGGCCGCCTATGCCGGCTGCTGTGAGGCCGCCTATGCCGGCTGCTGGGTGGCCGGCTTTGCCGGCTGCTGTTTGGCCGCCTATGCCGGCAGCTGGGTGGCCGCCTATGCCAGCTGATGTTTGGCCGCCTATGTCGGCTGCTGAGTGGCGCCTATGCCGGCTGCTTGTTTGGCCGCCTATGCCGGCTGCTGGGTGGCCGCCTATGCCGGCTGCTGTTTGGCCGCCTATGTCGGCTGCTGTGCAGCCGCCTATGTCGGCTGCTGGGTGGCCGCCTATGCCGGCTGCTGTGAGGGCCGCCTATTCCGGCTGCTAGGTGGCCGGCTTTGCCGGCTGCTGTTTGTCCGCCTATGCCGGCAGCTGGGTGGCCGCCTATGCCGGCTGCTGGGTGGCCGCCTATGCCGGCTGCTGTTTGGCCGCTTATGCCGGCTGCTGTTTGGCCGCCTATTCCGGCTGCTGTTTGGCCGCCTATGTTGGCTGCTTGAAGCGCCGCCTATGTTGGGTGCTGAGCGGCCGCCTATGCCGGCTGCTGGGTGGCCGGTTATGTCGGCTGCTGTTTGGCCGCCTATGCCGGCAGCTGCGTGGCCGCCTATGCCGGCTGCTGTTTGTCCGCCTATGCCGGCTGCTAGGTGGCCGCCTATGCCGGCTGCTGAGTGGCCGCCTATGCCGGCTGCTGTTTGGCCACCTATGTTGGCTGCTGAGTGGCCGCCTATGCCGGCTGCTGGGTGGCCGGCTATGTCGGGCTGCTGGGTGGCCGCCTATGCCGGCTGCTGTGAGGCCGCCTATGCCGGCTGCTGGGTGGCCGGCTATGCCGGCTGCTGTTTGGCCGCCTATGCCGGCAGCTGGGTGGCCGCCTATGCCGGCTGCTGGGTGGCCGGCTATGTCGGCTGCTGGGTGGCCGCCTATGCCGGCTGCTGTGAGGCCGCCTATGCCGGCCTGCTGGGTGGCCGGCTTTGCCGGCTGCTGTTTGGCCG